>NC_091218.1:31882126-31922447 GCF_040958095.1 Procambarus clarkii | reverse complement strand
GACATATTTTGGAGCCAAAATCGGGTTCTCTGCACGTATTTGCAGTTTGAAATATTTTCATTTTATACCGACAATATCCAATTACTGAGAGCGGCGATGGGTCACATTTTGCCAAAACCCCCCTGCAGTTTCAAAATATCCCAAACTTCCCAAATTCGACCCTCAAGCTATATTTTGGAGCCAAATTCTGGCTGTCTGCACGTATTCGCAGTTTGAAATTACGACTTTTTATTCCGAAAAAATGCCATTTACTGAGAGCGACGATGGATCACATTTTACCCAAACCCTCCCTGCACTTTTCAAAATATCCAAATTACTGAGAGCGGCTGATTACTGAGGCTTATGAGAGTGATGCAGAGGCTGAAGAGTGTGTTGCAGAGGCTTAAGAGAGGGATGCAGAGGCTCAAGAGAGTGATGCAGAGAAACGTTGCATCAGCATCAGCATCAGTGATGCTGATGGAACGTTGACTTTCGACGAGTTACATTCGATAATCAATTACTTATGTCGTAGTGGTTACGATTGTAGTGATGATTGTAGTGGTTACGATTGTAGTGATGGAGAAGATGAAGTTTGCTTGAGTGGAGACGAAACTGATGAAACGTTGACTTTCGACGAGTTACATTGGATATTCAATTACTTAAGCCGTAGTAGTTACGATACCGATTGTAGTGATGGAGAAGATGAAGTTTGATTGGGTTGGGACGAAACTGATGAAACGTTGACTTTCAAGGACTTATAACTCTCTGATAGGACACTTTCCATCAATCCTGCACACATACGCAACTCACAGTTATAACATGAAACAGTGCAAAACACTTAGCACTGTTACAATCTCTTCCCCTCCAAACTCTCCCATTTAACCTCATGATCGCTGTCACCTTCTCCAACACTGCCACCAAAGCTACCTTCTCCAACCCTTGGGGTCAAATCCTATCACCAATTCCAAGTTTACTATATTACCAGATGTTAGATATTGCATTATAATAATGGCCGGCGGAACTGCATATATATATATATATATATATATATATATATATATATATATATATATATATATACATATATATATATATATATATATATATAATATATATATTATATATATATATATATATATATATATATATATATATTTATATATATATATATATATATATATATATATATATATATATTAAATATATATATATATATATATATATATATATATCTTATATATGTTTTACAAGAGTTACTAGCAAAACACCAACTTTAGTATCCACAAAATGAACGTATCCGTAATGATGAAAATGTTCTTGATGTTTCTCGTGTTCACTTCTGGAATTTTTTTAATTTCTTCATTTGAAAATTATGTTTATGACGAGGGAAAAAGATTTGGACCTGTCATTTTATCATTCATATTGGAAACAACATTGTCATATGTCTTTTCTTGGATCTAAATAATACGAAACCTCGCTCAATGATTTGAAGTTAAAATCCTTAAATATGGTAAAATAGTGAATTTTCACTTTAATCATGTAGTTTGATATTACGTAAATATATTCATTTTTACCAATATTTCGATACTAATTCATGTAGTTTCACGGTATGTGATTTGGCCTTCAAATCTCAGAATATCGCATAATATTGCATTATAAGCAAGTTTTCTTGCATTTTGTTTCGTACGAAAAATCATCGAATTTAGCAATATTTTGACGTTTATCGTCTACTTTTCCTTTATGTGATTTAAACAAAATATCATCGAATTAGGCAATATTTTGCCATTTTTCCACGTTTTTGTGAATTTTCAGTTTATAGGTATTAATTCATTATATATACGATAAAAATGATGCAAAATAATAATTGATTAGATAATAACCTTAAATACTTCATTTTCAATCATCTATTTGTTTCTCGTTAAAATTCTGAATAATATATTGAAAAGGGGAGATGTTCGGTTTTTATTGCATATATCGACGTTTCAGCCGGATTAGAGCGGTTTTACGTGTACATCTTCCATCGGTAATATAAACGGAAAATCAAGAACATTTTAGTTAATTCTAATGAAAACACATTGTTTTTTATCATTCGAATTGGAAACAACATTGTCATATGTCTTTTCTTGGATCCAAATAATACGAAACCTCGCTCTATGATTTGAAGTTAAAATCCTCAAATATGGTAAAATAGTGACTTTTTCACGTTAATCATGTAGTTTGATATTACGTAAATATATTCATTTTTACCAATATTTCGATCCTATTTCATGTAGAATCACGATATGTGATTTGGCCTTCATATCTCGGAATGTCGCATAATATTGCATTTTAAGCAAGATTTCTTGCATTTTGTTTCGTACGAAAAATCATCGAATATAGCAATATTTTGACGTTTATCATCCCCTTTTCCTTTATGTGATTTAAAAAAACATCCTAGAATTAGGCAATATTTAGCGGTTTTTCACGTTTTTGTGAATTTTCAGTTATTTGTTATTAATTCATTAAATATTCGATAAAAATGATGCAAACACATAATTGATTAGATAATAACCTTAAATACTTCGTTTTCAATCATCTATTTGTTTCTCGTTAAAATACTGAGTAAGATATTGAAAAGGGGAGAAGTTCTGTTTTTATTGCATATATCAACGTTTCAGCCGGAATAGAGCGGATTTACGTGTACATTTCCATCGGTAATATAAACGGAAAATCAATAACATTTTAGTTAATTCATATGGAAACACATTGTTTTTTATCATCCGTATTGGAAACACATTGTTTTTTATCATTCGTATTGGAAACAACATTGTCATATGTCTTTTCTTGGATCTAAATAATACGAAACCTCGCTCTATGATTTGAAGTTAAAATCCTCAAATATGGTTAAATAGTGACTTTTTCACGTTAATCATGTAGTTTGATATTACGTTAATATATTCATTTTTACCAATACTTCGATACTATTTCATGTAGTATCACGATATGTGATTTGGCGTTCAAATCTCAGAATTTCGCATAATAAATCATTTTAAGCAAGTTTTCTTGCATTTTGTTTCGTACGAAAAATCATCGAACTTAGCAATATTTTGACGTTTATCATCCCCTTTTCCTCTATGTAATTTAAACAAAATATCATCGAATTAGGCAATATTTTGCCGTTTTTCCACGTTTTTGTGAATTTTCAGTTTATAGGTATTAATTCATTATATATACGATAAAAATTATACAAACACATAATTGATTATATAATAACCTTAAATACTTCATTTTCAATCAACTATTTCTTTCTCGTTTAAATACTGAGTAAGATATTGAAAAGGGGAGGAGTTCTGTTTTTATTGCATATATCGACGTTCCAGCCGGAATATAGATGTTTTCGTGTACATCTTCCATCGGTAATATAAACGGAAAATCAGGAATATTTTAGTTAATTCCAATGAAAACACGTTGTTTTTATCATTTGTATTGGAAACAACATTGTCATATGTCTTTTCTTGGATCTAAATAATACGAAACATCGCTCTATTTTTTGAAGTTAAAATCCTCAAATATGGTAAAATAGTTTCTTTTTTCACGTTAATCATGCAGTTTGATATTACGTATATATATTAATTTTATCAATATTTCGATACTATTTCATGTGGTATCACGATATGTGATTTGGCCTTCAAATCTCAGAATTTCGCATAATATTGCATTTTAAGCAAGTTTTCTTGCATTTTGTTTCGTACGAAAATTCCTGGAATCAATATTTTGACGTGTATTATCCCCTTTTCCTTTATGTGATTTAAACAAAATATCATCGAATTAGGCAATATTTTGCCGTTTTTCCACGTTTTTGTGAATTTTCAGTTTATAGGTATTAATTCATTATATATACGATAAAAATGATGCAAACACATAATTGATTATATAATAACCTTAAATACTTCATTTTCAATCAACTATTTGTTTGTCGTTTAAATACTGAGTAATATATTGAAAAGGGGAGGAGTTCTGTTTTTATTGCATATATCGACGTTTCAGCCGGAAGAGAGCGGTTTTACGTGTACATTTCCATCGGTATATAAACGGAAAATCAATAACATTTTAGTTAATTTATATGGAAACATATTGTTTTTTATCATCCGTATTGGAAACACATTGTTTTTTATGATTCGTATTGGAAACAACATTGTCATATGTCTTTTCTTGGATCTAAATAATACGAAACCTCGCTCTATGATTTGAAGTTAAAATCCTCAAATATGGTAAAATAGTGACTTTTTCACGTTAATCATGTAGTTTGATATTACGTTAATATATTCATTTTTACCAATATTTCGATACTATTTCATGTAGTATCACGATATATGATTTGGCCTTCATATCTCCAAATTTCGCATAATATTGCATTTTAGGCAAGTTTTCTTGCATTTTGTTTCGTATGAAAATCATCGAATTTAGCAATATTTTGACGTTTATCATCTCCTTTTCCTTTATGTGATTTAAACAAAATATCATCGAATTAGGCAATATTTTGCCGTTTTTCCACGTTTTTGTGAATTTTCAGTTATAGGTATTAATTCTTTATATATACGATAAAAATGATGCAAACACATAATTGATTAGAAAATAACCTTAAATACTTCATTTTCAATCATCTATTTGTTTCTCGTTAAAATACTGAGTAAGATATTGAAAAGGGGAGAAGTTTGTTTTTTATTGCATATATCAACGTTTCAGCCGGATTAGAGCGGTTTTACGTGTACTTCTTCCATCGGTAATATAAACAGAAAATCAAGAACATTTTAGTTAATTCTATTGAAAACACATTGTTTTTTATCATTTGTATTGGAAACAACATTGTCATATGTCTTTTCTTGGATTTAAAAAATACGAAACATCGCTCTATGATTTGAAGGTAATATCCTCAAATATGGTAAAATAGTTACTTTTTTCACGTTAATCATGTAGTTCGATATTACGTAAATATATTAATTTTTACCAATATTTCGATACTATTTCATGTAGTATCACGATATGTGATTTGACCTTCAAATCTCAGAATTTCGAATAATATTGCATTTTAAGCAAGTTTTCTTGCATTTTGTTTCGTACGAAAAATCATCGAATTTAGCAATATTTTGACGTTTATCATCCCCTTTTCCTTTATGTGATTTAAACAAAACATCATCGAATAAGACAATATTTTGCCGTTTTTCCACGTTTTTGTGAATTTTCAGTTTATAGGAATTAATTCATTATATATACGGTAAAAATTATGCAAACACTTAATTGATTAGATAATAACCTTAAATACATCATTTTCAATCATCTATTTGTTTCTCGTTAAAATACTGAGTAAGATATTGAAAAGGGGAGAAGTTCGATTTTTATTGCATAAATCGACGTTTCAGCCGGATTAGAGCGGTTTTACGTGTACATCTTCCATCGGTAATATAAACGGAAAATCAAGAACATTTTAGTTAATTCTAATGAAAACACATTGTTTTTATCATTTGTATTGGAAACAACATATTCATATGTCTTTTCTTGGATCTAAATAATACGAAACATCGCTCTATTTTTTGAAGTTAAAATCCTCAAATATGGTAAAATAGTTTCTTTTTTCACGTTAATCATGTAGTTTGATATTACGTATATATAATTTTTATCAATATTTCGATACTATTTCATGTAGTATCACGATATGTGATTTGGCCTTCAAATCTCAGAATTTCGCATAATATTGCATTTTAAGCAAGTTTTCTTGCATTTTGTTTCGTACGAAAAATCATCGAATTTAGCAATATTTTGACGTTTATCATCCCCTTTTCCTCTATGTGATTTAAACAAAATATCATCGAATTAGGCAATATTTTGCCGTTTTTCCACGTTTTTGTGAATTTTCAGTTTATAGGTATTAATTCATTATATATACGATAAAAATGATGCAAACACATAATTGATTATATAATAACCTTAAATACTTCATTTTCAATCAACTATTTGTTTGTCGTTTAAATACTGAGTAATATATTGAAAAGGGGAGGAGTTCTGTTTTTATTGCATATATCGACGTTTCAGCCGGAAGAGAGCGGTTTTACGTGTACATTTCCATCGGTAATATAAACGGAAAATCAATAACATTTTAGTTAATTTATATGGAAACATATTGTTTTTTATCATCCGTATTGGAAACACATTGTTTTTTATGATTCGTATTGGAAACAACATTGTCATATGTCTTTTCTTGGATCTAAATAATACGAAACCTCGCTCTATGATTTGAAGTTAAAATCCTCAAATATGGTAAAATAGTGACTTTTTCACGTTAATCATGTAGTTTGATATTACGTTAATATATTCATTTTTACCAATATTTCGATACTATTTCATGTAGTATCACGATATATGATTTGGCCTTCATATCTCCAAATTTCGCATAATATTGCATTTTAGGCAAGTTTTCTTGCATTTTGTTTCGTATGAAAATCATCGAATTTAGCAATATTTTGACGTTTATCATCTCCTTTTCCTTTATGTGATTTAAACAAAATATCATCGAATTAGGCAATATTTTGCCGTTTTTCCACGTTTTTGTGAATTTTCAGTTATAGGTATTAATTCTTTATATATACGATAAAAATGATGCAAACACATAATTGATTAGAAAATAACCTTAAATACTTCATTTTCAATCATCTATTTGTTTCTCGTTAAAATACTGAGTAAGATATTGAAAAGGGGAGAAGTTTGTTTTTTATTGCATATATCAACGTTTCAGCCGGATTAGAGCGGTTTTACGTGTACTTCTTCCATCGGTAATATAAACAGAAAATCAAGAACATTTTAGTTAATTCTATTGAAAACACATTGTTTTTTATCATTTGTATTGGAAACAACATTGTCATATGTCTTTTCTTGGATTTAAAAAATACGAAACATCGCTCTATGATTTGAAGGTAATATCCTCAAATATGGTAAAATAGTTACTTTTTTCACGTTAATCATGTAGTTCGATATTACGTAAATATATTAATTTTTACCAATATTTCGATACTATTTCATGTAGTATCACGATATGTGATTTGACCTTCAAATCTCAGAATTTCGAATAATATTGCATTTTAAGCAAGTTTTCTTGCATTTTGTTTCGTACGAAAAATCATCGAATTTAGCAATATTTTGACGTTTATCATCCCCTTTTCCTTTATGTGATTTAAACAAAACATCATCGAATAAGACAATATTTTGCCGTTTTTCCACGTTTTTGTGAATTTTCAGTTTATAGGAATTAATTCATTATATATACGGTAAAAATTATGCAAACACTTAATTGATTAGATAATAACCTTAAATACATCATTTTCAATCATCTATTTGTTTCTCGTTAAAATACTGAGTAAGATATTGAAAAGGGGAGAAGTTCGATTTTTATTGCATAAATCGACGTTTCAGCCGGATTAGAGCGGTTTTACGTGTACATCTTCCATCGGTAATATAAACGGAAAATCAAGAACATTTTAGTTAATTCTAATGAAAACACATTGTTTTTATCATTTGTATTGGAAACAACATATTCATATGTCTTTTCTTGGATCTAAATAATACGAAACATCGCTCTATTTTTTGAAGTTAAAATCCTCAAATATGGTAAAATAGTTTCTTTTTTCACGTTAATCATGTAGTTTGATATTACGTATATATATTAATTTTTATCAATATTTCGATACTATTTCATGTAGTATCACGATATGTGATTTGGCCTTCAAATCTCAGAATTTCGCATAATATTGCATTTTAAGCAAGTTTTCTTGCATTTTGTTTCGTACGAAAAATCCTCGAATCAATATTTTGACGTGTATCATCCCCTTTTCCTCTATGTGATTTAAACAAAATATCATCGAATTAGGCAATATTTTGCCGTTTTTCCACGTTTTTGTGAATTTTCAGTTTATAGGTATTAATTCATTATATATACGATAAAAATGATGCAAAATAATAATTGATTAGATAATAACCTTAAATACTTCATTTTCAATCATCTATTTGTTTCTCGTTAAAATTCTGAATAAGATATTGAAAAGGGGAGAAGTTCGGTTTTTATTGCATATATCGACGTTTCAGCCGGATTAGAGCGGTTTTACGTGTACATCTTCCATCGGTAATTTAAACGGAAAATCAAGAACATTTTAGTTAATTCTAATGAAAACACATTGTTTTTTATCATTTGTATTGGAAACAACATTGTCATATGTCTTTTCTTGGATCTAAATAATACGAAACCTCGCTCTATGATTTGAAGTTAAAATCCTCACATATGGTAAAATAGTGACTTTTTCACATTAATCATGTAGTTTGATATTACATAAATATATTCATTTTTACCAATATTTCGATCCTATTTCATGTAGTATCACGATATGTGATTTGGCCTTCATATCTCAGAATGTCGCATAATATTGCATTTAAGCAAGTTTTCTTGCATTTTGTTTCGTACGAAAAATCATCGAATTTAGCAATATTTTGACGTTATCATCTCCTTTTCCTTCATGTGGATTTAAACAAAACTATCATCGAATTAGGCAATATTTACCGGTTTTTCACGTTTTCGTGAATTTTCAGTTATTTGTTATTAATTCATTAAATATTCGATAAGAATGATGCAAATACATAATTGATTAGATAATAACTTTAAATACTTCATTTTCAATCATCTATTTGTTTCTCGTTAAAATACTGAGTAAGATATTGAAAAGGGGAGAAGTTCTGTTTTTATTGCATATATCGACGTTTCAGCCGGAATAGAGCGGTTTTACGTGTACATTTCCATCGGTAATATAAACGGAAAATCAATAACATTTTAGTTAATTCATATGGAAACATATTGTTTTTTATCATCCGTATTGGAAACACATTGTTTTTTATCATTCGTATTGGAAACAACATTGTCACATGTCTTTTCTTGGATCTAAATAATACGAAACCTCGCTCTATGATTTGAAGTTAAAATCCTCAAATATGGTAAAATAGCCACTTTTTCACGTTAATCATGTAATTTGATATTACGTAAATATATTCATTTTTACCAATACTTCGATACTATTTCATGTAGTATCACGATATGTGATTTGGCGTTCAAATCTCAGAATTTCGCATAATATTGCATTTTAAGCAAGTTTTCTTGCATTTTGTTTCGTACGAAAAATCATCGAATTTAGCAATATTTTGACGTTTATCATCCCCTTTTCCTCTATGTGATTTAAACAAAATATCATCGAATTAGGCAATATTTTGCCGTTTTTCCACGTTTTTGTGAATTTTCAGTTTATAGGTATTAATTCATTATATATACGATAAAAATGATGCAAACACATAATTGATTATATAATAACCTTAAATACTTCATTTTCAATCAACTATTTGTTTCTCGTTAAATACTGAGTAAGATATTGAAAAGGGGAGAAGTTCGGTTTTTATTGCATATATCGACGTTTCAGCCGGATTAGAGCGGTATTACATGTACATCTTCCATCGGTAATTTAAACGGAAAATCAAGAACATTTTAGTTAATTTTAATGAAAACACATTGTTTTTTATCATTTGTATTGGAAACAACATTGTCATATGTCTTTTCTTGGATCTAAATAATACGAAACCTCGCTCTATGATTTGAAGTTAAAATCCTCAAATATGGTTATATAGTGATTTTTTTCACGTTTTTCATGTAGTTTGATATTACGTAAATATATTCATTTTTACCAATATTTCGATACTATTTCATGTAGTATCACGATATGTGATTTGGCCTTCAAATCTCAGAATTTCGCATAATATTGCATTTTAAACAAGTTTTCTTGCATTTTGTTTTGTACGAAAAATCATCGAATTTAGCAATATTTTGACGTTTATCGTCTCCTTTTCCTCTATGTGATTTAAACAAAATATCATCGAATTAGGCAATATTTTGCCGTTTTTCCCCGTTTTTGTGAATTTTCAGTTTATAGGTATTAATTCATTATATATACGATAAAAATGATGCAAACACATAATTGATTAGATAATAACCTTAAATACTTCATTTTCAATCATCTATTTGTTTCTCCTTAAAATACTGAGTAAGATATTGAAAAGGGGAGAAGTTCGGTTTTTATTGCATATATCGACGTTTCAGCCGGATTAGAGCGGTTTTACGTGTACATCTTCCATCGGTAATATAAACGGAAAATCAAGAACATTTTAGTTAATTCTAATGAAAACACATTGTTTTTTATCATTCGTATTGGAAACACATTGTTTTTTATCATTCGTATTGGAAACAACATTGTCATATGCCTTTTCATGGATCTAAATAATACGAATCCTCGCTCAATGATTTGAAGTTAAAATCCTCATATATGGAAAAATAGTGAATTTTCACGTTAATCATGTAGTTTTATATTACGTAAATATATTCATTTTTACCAATATTTCGATACTATTTCATGTAGTATCACGATATGTGATTTGACCTTCAAATCTCAGAATTTCGCATAATATTGCATTTTAAGCAAGTTTTCTTGCATTTTGTTTCGTACGAAAAATCATCGAATTTAGCAATATTTTGACGTTTATCATCCCCTTTTCCTTAATGTGATTTAAACAAAACATCATCGAATAAGGCAATATTTTGCCGTTTTTCCACGTTTTTGTGAATTTTCAGTTTATAGATATTAATTCATTATATATACGATAAAAAAGATGCAAACACATAATTGATTAGATAATAACCTTAAATACTTCATTTTCAATCATCTATTTGTTTCTTGTTAAAATTCTGAATAAGATATTGAAAAGGGGAGAAGTTCGGTTTTTATACTTCGATACTATTTCATGTAGTATCACGATATGTGATTTGGCGTTCAAATCTCAGAATTTCGCATAATATTGCATTTTAAGCAAGTTTTCTTGCATTTTGTTTCGTACGAAAAATCATCGAATTTAGCAATATTTTGACGTTTATCATCCCCTTTTCCTTTATGTGATTTAAACAAAACATCATCGAATAAGGCAATATTTTTACGTGTACAACTTCCATCGGTAATATAAACGGAAAATCAAGAACATTTTAGTTAATTCTAATGAAAACACATTGTTTGTTACCATTCGTATTGGAAACACATTGTTTTTTATCATTCGTATTGGAAACAACATTGTCATATGTCTTTTCTTGGATCCAAATAATACGAAACCTCGCTCAATGATTTGAAGTTAAAATCCTTAAATATGGTAAAAAGGGAATTTTCACGTTAATCATGTAGTTTGATATTACGTAAATATATTCATTTTTACCAATATTTCGATACTAATTCATGTAGTTTCACGGTATGTGATTTGGCCTTCAAATCTCAGAATATCGCATAATATTGCATTATAAGCAAGTTTTCTTGCATTTTGTTTCGTACGAAAAATCATCGAATTTAGCAATATTTTGACGTTTATCGTCTACTTTTCCTTTATGTGATTTAAATAAAATATCATCGAATTAGGCAATATTTTGCCGTTTTTCCACGTTTTTGTGAATTTTCAGTTTATAGGTATTAATTCATTATATATACGATAAAAATGATGCAAAATATTAATTGATTAGATAATAACCTTAAATACTTCATTTTCAATCATCTATTTGTTTCTCGTTAAAATTCTTAATAAGATATTGAAAAGGGGAGAAGTTCGGTTTTTATTGCATATATCGACGTTTCAGCCGGATTAGAGCGGTTTTACGTGTACATCTTCCATCGGTAATATAAACGGAAAATCAAGAACATTTTAGTTAATTCTAATGAAATACATTGTTTTTTATCATTCGTATTGGAAACAACATTGTCATATGTCTTTTCTTGGATCCAAATAATACGAAACCTCGCTCTATGATTTGAGGTTAAAATCCTCAAATATGGTAAAATAGTGACTTTTTCACGTTAATCATGTAGTTTGATATTACGTAAATATATTCATTTTTACCAATATTTCGATCCTATTTCATGTAGTATCACGATATGTGATTTGGCCTTCATATCTCAGAATGTCGCATTTTATCATCTTCTTTTCCTTTATGTGATTTAAACAAAATATCATCGAATTAGGCAATATTTTGCCGTTTTTCCACGTTTTTGTGAATTTTCAGTCTATGGGTATTAATTCATTATATATACGATAAAAATGATACAAACACATAATTGATTAGATAATAACCTTAAATACTTCATTTTCAATCATCTATTTGCTTCTTGTTAAAATACTGAGTAAGATATTGAAAAGGGGAGAAGTTCGGATTTTATTGCATATATCGACATTTCAGCCGGATTAGAGCGGTTTTACGTGTACATCTTCCATCGGTAATTTAAACGGAAAATCAAGAACATTTTAGTTAATTCTAATGAAAACACATTGTTTTTTATCATTTGTATTGGAAACACATTGTTTTTTATCATTCGTATTGGAAACACATTGTTTTTTATCATTCGTATTGGAAACAACATTGTCATATGTGTTTTTTTGGATCTAAATAATAAGAAACCTCGCTCAATGATTTGAAGTTAAAATCCTCAAATATGGAAAAATAGTGAATTTTCACGTTAATCATGTAGTTTGATATTACGTAAATATATTCATTTTTACCAATATTTCGATACTAATTCATGTAGTTTCACGGTATGTGATTTGGCCTTCAAATCTCAGAATATCGCATAATATTGCATTTTAAGCAAGTTTTCTTGCATTTTGTTTCGTACGAAAAGTAATCGAATTTAGCAATATTTTGACGTTTATCGTCTACTTTTCCTTAATGTGATTTATACAAAATATTATCGAATTAGGCAATATTTTGCCGTTTTTAAACGTTTTTGTGATTTTTCAGTTTATAGGTATTAATTCATTATATATACGATAAAAATGATGCAAAATAATAATTGATTAGATAATAACCTTAAATACTTCATTTTCAATCATCTATTTGTTTCTCGTTAAAATTCTGAATAAGATATTGAAAAGGGGAGAAGTTCGGTTTTTATTGCATATATCGACGTTTCAGCCGGATTAGAGCGGTTTTACGTTTACATCTTCCATCGGTAATTTAAACGGAAAATCAAGAACATTTTAGTTAATTCTAATGAAAACACATTGTTTTTTATCATTCGTTTCGGAAACAACATTGTCATAGGTCTTTTCTTGGATCTAAATAATACGAAACCTCGCTCTATGATTTGAAGTTAAAATCCTCAAATATGGTAAAATAGTGACTTTTTCACATTAATCATGTAGTTTGATATTACGTAAATATATTCATTTTTACCAATATTTCGATCCTATTTCATGTAGTATCACGATATGTGATTTGGCCTTCATATCTCAGAATGTCGCATAATATTGCACTTTAAGCAAGTTTTCTTGCATTTTGTTTCGTACGAAAAATCATCGAATTTAGCAATATTTTGACGTTTATCATCCCCTTTTCCTTTATGTGATTTAAACAAAACATCCTTCAATTAGGCAATATTTAGCGGTTTTTCACTTTTTTGTGAATTTTCAGTAATTTGTTATTAATTCATTAAATATTCGATAAAAATGATGCAAACACATAATTGATTAGATAATAACCTTAAATACTTCATTTTCAATCATCTATTTGTTTCTCGTTAAAATACTGAGTAAGATATTGAAAAGGGGAGAAGTTCTGTTTTTATTGCATATATCGACGTTTCAGCCGGAATAGAGCGGTTTTACGTGTACATTTCCATCGGTAATATAAACGGAAAATCAATAACATTTTAGTTAATTCATATGGAAACACATTGTTTTTTATCATCCGTATTGGAAACAACATTGTCATATGTCTTTTCTTGGATCTAAATAATACGAAACCTCGCTCTATGATTTGAAGTTAAAATCCTCAAATATGGTAAAATAGTGACTTTTTCACGTTAATCATGTAGTTTGATATTACGTTAATATATTCATTTTTACCAATACTTCGATACTATTTCATGTAGTATCACGATATGTGTTTTGGCGTTCAAATCTCAGAATTTCGCATAATATATCATTTTAAGCAAGTTTTCTTGCATTTTGTTTCGTACGAAAAATCATCGAATTTAGCAATATTTTGACGTTTATCATCCCCTTTTCCTCTATGTGATTTAAATAAAATATCATCGAATTAGGCAATATTTTGCCGTTTTTCCACGTTTTTGTGAATTTTCAGTTTATAGGTATTAATTCAATATATATACGATAAAAATGATACAAACACATAATTGATTATATAATAACCTTAAATACTTCATTTTCAATCAACTATTTCTTTCTCGTTTAAATACTGAGTAAGATATTGAAAAGGGGAGGAGTTCTGTTTTTATTGCATATATCGACGTTCCAGCCGGAATAGAGATGTTTTCGTGTACATCTTCCATCGGTAATATAAACGGAAAATCAGGAATATTTTAGTTAATTCTAATGAAAACACATTGTTTTTATCATTTGTATTGGAAACAACATTGTCATATGTCTTTTCTTGGATCTAAATAATACGAAACATCGCTCTATTTTTTGAAGATAAAATCCTCAAATATGGTAAAATAGTTTTTTTTTTTCACGTTAATCATGTAGTTTGATATTACGTATATATATTAATTTTATTAATATTTCGATACTATTTCATGTAGTATCACGATATGTGATTTGGCCTTCAAATCTCAGAATTTCGCATAATATTGCATTTTAAGCAAGTTTGCTTGCATTTTGTTTCGTACGAAAAATCCTCGAATCAATATTTTGACGTGTATCATCCCCTTTTCCTCTATGTGATTTAAACAAAATATCATCGAATTAGGCAATATTTTGCCGTTTTTCCACGTTTTTGTGAATTTTCAGTTTATAGGTATTAATTCATTATATATACGATAAAAATGATGCAAACACATAATTGATTATATAATAACCTTAAATACTTAATTTTCAATCAACTATTTGTTTCTCGTTTAAATACTGAGTAAGATATTGAAAAGAGGAGGAGTTCTGTTTTTATTGCATATATCGACGTTCTAGCCGGAATAGAGATGTTTTCGTGTACATCTTCCATCGGTAATATAAACGGAAAATCAAGAACATTTTAGTTAATTCTAATGAAAACACATTGTTTTTTATCATTTGTATTGGAAACAACATTGTCATATGTCATTTCTTGGATCTAAATAATACGAAACCTTGCTCTATGATTTGAAGTTAAAATCCTCAAATATGATTAAATAGTTAATTTTTTCACGTTTTTCATGTAGTTTGATATTACGTAAATATATTCATTTTTACCAATATTTCGATACTATTTCATCTTGTATCACGATATGTGATTTGGCCTTCATATCTCCGAATTTCGCATAATATTGCATTTTAAGCAAGTTTTCTTGCATTTTGTTTCGTATGAAAAATCATCGAATTTTGCAATATTTTGACGTTTATCATCTCCTTTTCCTTTATGTGATTTAAACAAAATATCATCGAATTAGGCAATATTTTGCCGTTTTTCCACGTTTTTGTGAATTTTCAGTTATAGGTATTAATTCATTATATATACGATAAAATTTATGCAAACACATAATTGATTAGATAATAACCTTAAATACTTCATTTTCAATCATCTATTTGTTTCTCGTTAAAATACTGAGTAAGATATTGAAAAGGGGAGAAGTTCGGTTTTTATTGCATAAATCGACGTTTCAGCCGAATTAGAGCGGTTTTACAGGTACATCTTCCATCGGTAATATAAACGGAAAATCAAGAACATTTTAGTTAATTCTAATTAAAACACATTGTTTTTTATCATTCGTATTGGAAACACATTGTTTTTTATCATTCGTATTGGAAACAACATTGTCATATGTCTTTTCTTGGATCTAAATAATACGAAACCTCGCTCAATGATTTGAAGTTAAAATCCTCAAATATGGTAAAATAGTGAATTTTCACGTTAATCATGTAGTTTGATATTACGTAAATATATTTATTTTTACCAATATTTCGATACTAATTCATGTAGTTTCACGGTATGTGATTTGGCCTTCAATTCTCAGAATATCGCATAATATTGCATTATAAGCAAGTTTTCTTGCATTTTGTTTCGTACGAAAAATCATCGAATTTAGCAATATTTTGACGTTTATCGTCTACTTTTCCTTTATGTGATTTAAACAAAATATCATAGAATTAGGCAATATTTTGCCGTTTTTCCACGTTTTTGTGAATTTTCAGTTAATAGGTATTAATTCATTTCATATACGATAAAAAAGATGCAAACACATAATTGATTAGATAATAACCTTAAATATTTCATTTTCAATCATATATTTGTTTCTTGTTAAAATTCTGAATAAGATATTGAAAAGGGGAGAAGTTCGGTTTTTATACTTCGATACTATTTCATGTAGTATCACGATATGTGATTTGGCGTTCAAATCTGAGAATTTCGCATAATATTGCATTTTAAGCAAGTTTTCTTGCATTTTGTTTCGTACGAAAAATCATCGAATTTAGCAATATTTTGACGTTTATCATCCCCTTTTCCTTTATGTGATTTAAACAAAACATCATCGAATAAGGCAATATTTTTACGTGTACATCTTCCATCGGTAATATAAACGGAAAATCAAGAACATTTTAGTTAATTCTAATGAAAACACATTGTTTTTTATCATTCGTATTGGAAACACATTGTTTTTTATCATTCGTATTGGAAACAACATTGTCATATGTCTTTTCTTGGATCTAAATAATACGAAACCTCGCTCAATGATTTGAAGTTAAAATCCTTAAATATGGTAAAATAGTGAATTTTCACGTTAATCATGTAGTTTGATATTACGTAAATATATTCATTTTTACCAATATTTCGATACTAATTCATGTAGTTTCACGGTATGTGATTTGGCCTTCAAATCTCAGAATATTGAATAATATTGCATTATAAGCAAGTTTTCTTGCATTTTGTTTCGTACGAAAAATCATCGAATTTAGCAATATTTTGACGTTTATCGTCTACTTTTCCTTTATGTGATTTAAACAAAATATCATCGAATTAGGCAATATTTTGCCGTTTTTCCACGTTTTTGTGAATTTTCAGTTTATAGGTATTAATTCATTATATATACGATAAAAATGATGCAAAATAATAATTGATTAGATAATAACTTTAAATACTTCATTTTCAATCATCTATTTGTTTCTCGTTAAAATTCTGAATAAGATATTGAAAAGGGGAGAAGTTCGGTTTTATTGCATATATCGACGTTTCAGCCGGATTAGAGCGGTTTTACGTGTACATCTTCCATCGGTAATATAAACGGAAAATCAAGAACATTTTAGTTAATTCTAATGAAAACACATTGTTTTTTATCATTCGTATTGGAAACAACATTTTCATATGTCTTTTCTTGGATCCAAATAATACGAAACCTCGCTCTATGATTTGAAGTTAAAATCCTCAAATATGGTAAAATAGTGACTTTTTCACGTTAAGCATGTAGTTTGATATTACGTAAATATATTCATTTTTACCAATATTTCGATCCTATTTCATGTAGTATCACGATATGTGATTTGGCCGTCATATCTCAGAATGTCGCATAATATTGCATTTTAAGCAAGTTTTCTTGCATTTTGTTTCGTACGAAAAATCATCGAATTTAGCAATATTTTGACGTTTATCATCCCCTTTTCCTTTATGTGATTTAAACAAAACATCCTTGAATTAGGCAATATTTAGCGGTTTTTCACGTTTTTGTGAATTTTCAGTTATTTGTTATTAATTCATTAAATATTCGATAAAAATGATGCAAACACATAATTGATTAGATAATAACCTTAAATACTTCATTTTCAATCATCTATTTGTTTCTCGTTAAAATACTGAGTAAGATATTGAAAAGGGGAGAAGTTCTGTTTTTATTGCATATATCGACGTTTCAGCCGGAATAGGGCGGTTTTACGTGTACATTTCCATCGGTAATATAAACGGAAAATCAATAACATATTAGTTAATTCATATGGAAACACATTGTTTTTTATCATCCGTATTGGAAACACATTGTTTTTTATCATTCGTATTGGAAACACATTGTTTTTATCATTCGTATTGGAAACAACATTGTCATATGTCTTTTCTTGGATCTAAATAATACGAAACATCGCTCTATTTTTTGAAGTTAAAATCCTCAAATATGGTAAAATAGTTTATTTTTTCACGTTAATCATGTAGTTTGATATTACGTATATATATTAATTTTTATCAATATTTCGATACTATTTCATGTAGTATCACGATATGTGATTTGGCCTTCAAATCTCAGAATTTCGCATAATATTGCATTTTAAGCAAGTTTTCTTGCATTTTGTTTCGTACGAAAAATCCTCGAATCAATATTTTGACGTGTATCATCCCCTTTTCCTCTATGTGATTTAAACAAAATATCATCGAATTAGGCAATATTTTGCCGTTTTTCCACGTTTTTGTGAATTTTCAGTCTATGGGTATTAATTCATTATATATACGATAAAAATGATACAAACACATAATTGATTAGATAATAACCTTAAATACTTCATTTTCAATCATCTATTTGCTTCTTGTTAAAATACTGAGTAAGATATTGAAAAAGGGAGAAGTTCGGATTTTATTGCATATATCGACGTTTCAGCCGGATTAGAGCGGTTTTACGTGTACATCTTCCATCGGTAATTTAAACGGAAAATCAAGAACATTTTAGTTAATTCTAATGAAAACACATTGTTTTTTATCATTTGTATTGGAAACAACATTGTCATATGTCTTTTCTTGGATCTAAATAATACGAAACCTCGCTCTATGATTTGAAGTTAAAATCCTCAAATATGGTAAAATAGTGACTTTTTCACGTTAATCATGTAGTTTGATATTACGTAAATATATTCATTTTTATCAATATTTCGATCCTATTTCATGTAGTATCACGATATGTGATTTGACCTTCAAATCTCAGAATTTCGCATAATATTGCATTTTAAGCAAGTTTTCTTGCATTTTGTTTCGTACGAAAAATCATCGAATTTAGCAATATTTTAACGTTTATCATCCCCTTTTCCTTTATGTGATTTAAACAAAACATCATCGAAAAAGGCAATATTTTGCCGTTTTTCCACGTTTTTGTGAATTTTCAGTTTATAGGTATTAATTCATTATATATACGGTAAAAATGATGCAAACACATAATTGATTAGATAATAACTTTAAATACATCATTTTCAATCATCTATTTGTTTCTCGTTAAAATACTGAGTAAGATATTGAAAAGGGGAGAAGTTCGGTTTTTATTGCATATATCGACGTTTCAGCCGGATTAGAGCGGTTTTACGTGTACATCTTCCATCGGTAATATAAACGGAAAATCAAGAACATTTTAGTTAATTCTAATGAAAACACATTGTTTTTTATCATTCGTATTGGAAACACATTGTTTTTTATCATTCGTATTGGAAACAACATTGTCATATGTGTTTTTTTGGATCTAAATAATACGAAACCTCGCTCAATGATTTGAAGTTAAAATCCTCAAATATGGAAAAATAGTGAATTTTCACGTTAATCATGTAGTTTGATATTACGTAAATATATTCATTTTTACAATATTTCGATACTAATTCATGTAGTTTCACGGTATGTGATTTGGCCTTCAAATCTCAGAATATCGCATAATATTGCATTTTAAGCATGTTTTCTTGCATTTTGTTTCGTACGAAAAGTAATCGAATTTAGCAATATTTTGACGTTTATCGTCTACTTTTCCTTAATGTGATTTATACAAAATATCATCGAATTAGGCAATATTTTGCCGTTTTTAAACGTTTTTGTGATTTTTCAGTTTATAGGTATTAATTCATTATATATACGATAAAAATGATGCAAAATAATAATTGATTAGATAATAACCTTAAATACTTCATTTTCAATCATCTATTTGTTTCTCGTTAAAATTCTGAATAAGATATTGAAAAGGGGAGAAGTTCGGTTTTTATTGCATATATCGACGTTTCAGCCGGATTTGAGCGGTTTTACGTGTACATCTTCCATCGGTAATATAAACGGAAAATCAAGAACATTTTAGTTAATTCTAATGAAAACACATTGTTTTTTATCATTCGTTTTGGAAACAACATTGTCATAGGTCTTTTCTTGGATCTAAATAATACGAAACCTCGCTCTATGATTTGAAGTTAAAATCCTCAAATATGGTAAAATAGTGACTTTTTCACGTTAATCATGTAGTTTGATATTACGTAAATATATTCATTTTTACCAATATTTCGATCCTATTTCATGTAGTATCACGATATGTGATTTGGCCTTCATATCTCAGAATGTTGCATAATATTGCACTTTAAGCAAGTTTTCTTGCATTTTGTTTCGTACGAAAAATCATCGAATTTAGCAATATTTTGACGTTTATCATCCCCTTTTCCTTTATGTGATTTAAACAAAACATCCTTGAATTAGGCAATATTTAGCGGTTTTTCACGTTTTTGTGAATTTTCAGTAATTTGTTATTAATTCATTAAATATTCGATAAAAATGATGCAAACACATAATTGATTAGATAATAACCTTAAATACTTCATTTTCAATCATCTATTTGTTTCTCGTTAAAATACTGAGTAAGATATTGAAAAGGGGAGAAGTTCTGTTTTTATTGCATATATCGACGTTTCAGCCGGAAGAGAGCGGTTTTACGTGTACATTTCCATCGGTAATATAAACGGAAAATCAATAACATTTTAGTTAATTCATATGGAAACACATTGTTTTTTATCATCCGTATTGGAAACAACATTGTCATATGTCTTTTCTTGGATCTAAATAATACGAAACCTCGCTCTATGATTTGAAGTTAAAATCCTCAAATATGGTAAAATAGTGACTTTTTCACGTTAATCATGTAGTTTGATATTACGTTAATATATTCATTTTTACCAATACTTCGATACTATTTCATGTAGTATCACGATATGTGTTTTGGCGTTCAAATCTCAGAATTTCGCATAATATATCATTTTAAGCAAGTTTTCTTGCATTTTGTTTCGTACGAAAAATCATCGAATTTAGCAATATTTTGACGTTTATCATCCCCTTTTCCTCTATGTGATTTAAACAAAATATCATCGAATTAGGCAATATTTTGCCGTTTTTCCACGTTTTTGTGAATTTTCAGTTTATAGGTATTAATTCAATATATATACGATAAAAATGATACAAACACATAATTGATTATATAATAACCTTAAATACTTCATTTTCAATCAACTATTTCTTTCTCGTTTAAATACTGAGTAAGATATTGAAAAGGGGAGGAGTTCTGTTTTTATTGCATATATCGACGTTCCAGCCGGAATAGAGATGTTTTCGTGTACATCTTCCATCGGTAATATAAACGGAAAATCAGGAATATTTTAGTTAATTCTAATGAAAACACATTGTTTTTATCATTTGTATTGGAAACAACATTGTCATATGTCTTTTCTTGGATCTAAATAATACGAAACATCGCTCTATTTTTTGAAGTTAAAATCCTCAAATATGGTAAAATAGTTTTTTTTTTCACGTTAATCATGTAGTTTGATATTACGTATATATATTAATTTTTATTAATATTTCGATACTATTTCATGTAGTATCACGATATGTGATTTGGCCTTCAAATCTCAGAATTTCGCATAATATTGCATTTTAAGCAAGTTTGCTTGCATTTTGTTTCGTACGAAAAATCCTCGAATCAATATTTTGACGTGTATCATCCCCTTTTCCTCTATGTGATTTAAACAAAATATCATCGAATTAGGCAATATTTTGCCGTTTTTCCACGTTTTTGTGAATTTTCAGTTTATAGGTATTAATTCATTATATATACGATAAAAATGATGCAAACACATAATTGATTATATAATAACCTTAAATACTTCATTTTCAATCAACTATTTGTTTCTCGTTTAAATACTGAGTAAGATATTGAAAAGAGGAGGAGTTCTGTTTTTATTGTATATATCGACGTTCTAGCCGGAATAGAGATGTTTTCGTGTACATCTTCCATCGGTAATATAAACGGAAAATCAAGAACATTTTAGTTAATTCTAATGAAAACACATTTTTTTTATCATTTGTATTGGAAACAACATTGTCATATGTCATTTCTTGGATCTAAATAATACGAAACCTTGCTCTATGATTTGAAGTTAAAATCCTCAAATATGATTAAATAGTTAATTTTTTCTCGTTTTTCATGTAGTTTGATATTACGTAAATATATTCATTTTTACCAATATTTCGATACTATTTCATCTTGTATCACGAAATGTGATTTGGCCTTCATATCTCCGAATTTCGCATAATATTGCATTTTAAGCAAGTTTTCTTGCATTTTGTTTCGTATGAAAAATCATCGAATTTTGCAATATTTTGACGTTTATCATCTCCTTTTCCTTTATGTGATTTAAACAAAATATCATCGAATTAGGCAATATTTTGCCGTTTTTCCACGTTTTTGTGAATTTTCAGTTTATAGGTATTAATTCTATATATATACGATAAAAATGATACAAACACATAATTGATTATATAATAACCTTAAATACTTCATTTTCAATCAACTATTTCTTTCTCGTTTAAATACTGAGTAAGATATTGAAAAGGGGAGGAGTTCTGTTTTTATTGCATATATCGACGTTCCAGCCGGAATAGAGATGTTTTCGTGTACATCTTCCATCGGTAATATAAACGGAAAATCAGGAATATTTTAGTTAATTCTAATGAAAACACATTGTTTTTATCATTTGTATTGGAAACAACATTGTCATATGTCTTTTCTTGGATCTAAATAATACGAAACATCGCTCTATTTTTTGAAGTTAAAATCCTCAAATATGGTAAAATAGTTTTTTTTTCACGTTAATCATGTAGTTTGATATTACGTATATATATTAATTTTTATTAATATTTCGATACTATTTCATGTAGTATCACGATATGTGATTTGGCCTTCAAATCTCAGAATTTCGCATAATATTGCATTTTAAGCAAGTTTGCTTGCATTTTGTTTCGTACGAAAAATCCTCGAATCAATATTTTGACGTGTATCATCCCCTTTTCCTCTATGTGATTTAAACAAAATATCATCGAATTAGGCATATTTTGCCGTTTTTCCACGTTTTTGTGAATTTTCAGTTTATAGGTATTAATTCATTATATATACGATAAAAATGATGCAAACACATAATTGATTATATAATAACCTTAAATACTTCATTTTCAATCAACTATTTGTTTCTCGTTTAAATACTGAGTAAGATATTGAAAAGAGGAGGAGTTCTGTTTTTATTGTATATATCGACGTTCTAGCCGGAATAGAGATGTTTTCGTGTACATCTTCCATCGGTAATATAAACGGAAAATCAAGAACATTTTAGTTAATTCTAATGAAAACACATTGTTTTTTATCATTTGTATTGGAAACAACATTGTCATATGTCATTTCTTGGATCTAAATAATACGAAACCTTGCTCTATGATTTGAAGTTAAAATCCTCAAATATGATTAAATAGTTAATTTTTTCTCGTTTTTCATGTAGTTTGATATTACGTAAATATATTCATTTTTACCAATATTTCGATACTATTTCATCTTGTATCACGAAATGTGATTTGGCCTTCATATCTCCGAATTTCGCATAATATTGCATTTTAAGCAAGTTTTCTTGCATTTTGTTTCGTATGAAAAATCATCGAATTTTGCAATATTTTGACGTTTATCATCTCCTTTTCCTTTATGTGATTTAAACAAAATATCATCGAATTAGGCAATATTTTGCCGTTTTTCCACGTTTTTGTGAATTTTCAGTTTATAGGTATTAATTCAATATATATACGATAAAAATGATACAAACACATAATTGATTATATAATAACCTTAAATACTTCATTTTCAATCAACTATTTCTTTCTCGTTTAAATACTGAGTAAGATATTGAAAAGGGAGGAGTTCTGTTTTTATTGCATATATCGACGTTCCAGCCGGAATAGAGATGTTTTCGTGTACATCTTCCATCGGTAATATAAACGGAAAATCAGGAATATTTTAGTTAATTCTAATGAAAACACATTGTTTTTATCATTTGTATTGGAAACAACATTGTCATATGTCTTTTCTTGGATCTAAATAATACGAAACATCGCTCTATTTTTTGAAGTTAAAATCCTCAAATATGGTAAAATAGTTTTTTTTTCACGTTAATCATGTAGTTTGATATTACGTATATATATTAATTTTTATTAATATTTCGATACTATTTCATGTAGTATCACGATATGTGATTTGGCCTTCAAATCTCAGAATTTCGCATAATATTGCATTTTAAGCAAGTTTGCTTGCATTTTGTTTCGTACGAAAAATCCTCGAATCAATATTTTGACGTGTATCATCCCCTTTTCCTCTATGTGATTTAAACAAAATATCATCAAATTAGGCAATATTTTGCCGTTTTTCCACGTTTTTGTGAATTTTCAGTTTATAGGTATTAATTCATTATATATACGATAAAAATGATGCAAACACATAATTGATTATATAATAACCTTAAATACTTCATTTTCAATCAACTATTTGTTTCTCGTTTAAATACTGAGTAAGATATTGAAAAGAGGAGGAGTTCTGTTTTTATTGCATATATCGACGTTCTAGCCGGAATAGAGATGTTTTCGTGTACATCTTCCATCGGTAATATAAACGGAAAATCAGGAATATTTTAGTTAATTCTAATGAAAACACATTGTTTTTATCATTTGTATTGGAAACAACATTGTCATATGTCTTTTCTTGGATCTAAATAATACGAAACATCGCTCTATTTTTTGAAGTTAAAATCCTCAAATATGGTAAAATAGTTTTTTTTTCACGTTAATCATGTAGTTTGATATTACGTATATATATTAATTTTTATTAATATTTCGATACTATTTCATGTAGTATCACGATATGTGATTTGGCCTTCAAATCTCAGAATTTCGCATAATATTGCATTTTAAGCAAGTTTGCTTGCATTTTGTTTCGTACGAAAAATCCTCGAATCAATATTTTGACGTGTATCATCCCCTTTTCCTCTATGTGATTTAAACAAAATATCATCAAATTAGGCAATATTTTGCCGTTTTTCCACGTTTTTGTGAATTTTCAGTTTATAGGTATTAATTCATTATATTTACGATAAAAATGATGCAAACACATAATTGATTATATAATAACCTTAAATACTTCATTTTCAATCAACTATTTGTTTCTCGTTTAAATACTGAGTAAGATATTGAAAAGAGGAGGAGTTCTGTTTTTATTGCATATATCGACGTTCTAGCCGGAATAGAGATGTTTTCGTGTACATCTTCCATCGGTAATATAAACGGAAAATCAAGAACATTTTAGTTAATTCTAATGAAAACACATTGTTTTTTATCATTTGTATTGGAAACAACATTGTCATATGTCATTTCTTGGATCTAAATAATACGAAACCTTGCTCTATGATTTGAAGTTAAAATCCTCAAATATGATTAAATAGTTAATTTTTTCACGTTTTTCATGTAGTTTGATATTACGTAAATATATTCATTTTTACCAATATTTCGATACTATTTCATCTAGTATCACGATATGTGATTTGTCCTTCATATCTCCGAATTTCGCATAATATTGCATTTTAAGCAAGTTTTCTTGCATTTTGTTTCGTATGAAAAATCATCGAATTTTGCAATATTTTGACGTTTATCATCTCCTTTTCCTTTATGTGATTTAAACAAAATATCATCGAATTAGGCAATATTTTGCCGTTATTCCACGTTTTTGTGAATTTTCAGTTATAGGTATTAATTCATTATATATACGATAAAATTTATGCAAACACATAATTGATTAGATAATAACCTTAAATACTTCATTTCCAATCATCTATTTGTTTCTCGTTAAAATGCTGAGTAAGATATTGAAAGGGGAGAAGTTCGGTTTTTATTGCATAAATCGACGTTTCAGCCGAATTAGAGCGGTTTTACGTGTACATCTTCCATCGGTAATATAAACGGAAAATCAAGAACATTTTAGTTAATTCTAATTAAAACACATTGTTTTTTATCATTCGTATTGGAAACACATTGTTTTTTATCATTCGTATTGGAAACAACATTGTCATATGTCTTTTCTTGGATCTAAATAATACGAAACCTCGCTCAATGATTTGAAGTTAAAATCATCAAATATGATAAAATAGTGAATTTTCACGTTAATCATGTAGTTTGATATTACGTAAATATATTTATTTTTACCAATATTTCGATACTAATTCATGTAGTTTCACGGTATGTGATTTGGCCTTCAATTCTCAGAATATCGCATAATATTGCATTATAAGCAAGTTTTCTTGCATTTTGTTTCGTACGAAAAATCATCGAATTTAGCAATATTTTGACGTTTATCGTCTACTTTTCCTTTATGTGATTTAAACAAAATATCATAGAATTAGGCAATATTTTGCCGTTTTTCCACGTTTTTGTGAATTTTCAGTTAATAGGTATTAATTCATTATATATACGATAAAAAAGATGCAAACACATAATTGATTAGATAATAACCTTAAATATTTCATTTTCAATCATCTATTTGTTTCTTGTTAAAATTCTGAATAAGATATTGAAAAGGGGAGAAGTTCGGTTTTTATACTTCGATACTATTTCATGTAGTATCACGATATGTGATTTGGCGTTCAAATCTGAGAATTTCGCATAATATTGCATTTTTAAGCAAGTTTTCTTGCATTTTGTTTCGTACGAAAAATCATCGAATTTAGCAATATTTTGACGTTTATCATCCCCTTTTCCTTTATGTGATTTAAACAAAACATCATCGAATAAGGCAATATTTTTACGTGTACATCTTCCATCGGTAATGTAAACGGAAAATCAAGAACATTTTAGTTAATTCTAATGAAAACACATTGTTTTTTATCATTCGTATTGGAAACACATTGTTTTTTATCATTCGTATTGGAAACAACATTGTCATATGTCTTTTCTTGGATCTAAATAATACGAAACCTCGCTCAATGATTTGAAGTTAAAATCCTTAAATATGGAAAAATAGTGAATTTTCACGTTAATCATGTAGTTTGATATTACGTAAATATATTCATTTTTACCAATATTTCGATACTAATTCATGTAGTTTCACGGTATGTGATTTGGCCTTCAAATCTCAGAATATCGCATAATATTGCATTTTAAGCAAGTTTTCTTGCATTTTGTTTCGTACGAAAAGTCATCGAATTTAGCAATATGTTGACGTTTATCGTCTACTTTTCCTTTATGTGATATAAACAAAATATCATCGAATTAGGCAATATTTTGCCGTTTTTCCACGTTTTTGTGAATTTTCAGTTTATAGGTATTAATTCATTATATATACGATAAAAATGATGCAAAATAATAATTGATTAGATAATAACCTTAAATACTTCATTTTAATCATCTATTTGTTTCTCGTTAAAATTCTGAATAAGATATTGAAAAGGGGAGAAGTTCGGTTTTTATTGCATATATCGACGTTTCAGCCGGATTAGAGCGGTTTTACGTGTACATCTTCCATCGGTAATATAAACGGAAAATCAAGAACATTTTAGTTAATTCTAATGAAAACACATTGTTTTTTATCATTCGTTTTGGAAATAACATTTTCATATGTCTTTTCTTGGATCTAAATAATACGAAACCTCGCTCTATGATTTGAAGTTAAAATCCTCAAATATGGTAAAATAGTGACTTTTTCACGTTAATCATGTAGTTTGATATTACGTAAATATATTCATTTTTACCAATATTTCGATCCTATTTCATGTAGTATCACGATATGTGATTTGGCCTTCATATCTCAGAATGTCGCATAATATTGCATTTCAAGCAAGTTTTCTTGCATTTTGTTTCGTACGAAAAATCATCGAATTTAGCCATATTTTGACGTTTATCATCCCCTTTTCCTTTATGTGATTTAAACAAAACATCCTTGAATTAGGCAATATTTAGCGGTTTTTCACGTTTGTGTGAATTTTCAGTTATTTGTTATTAATTCATTAAATATTCGATAAAAATGATACAAACACATAATTGATTATATAATAACCTTAAATACTTCATTTTCAATCAACTATTTCTTTCTCGTTTAAATACTGAGTAAGATATTGAAAAGGGGAGGAGTTCTGTTTTTATTGCATATATCGACGTTCCAGCCGGAATAGAGATGTTTTCGTGTACATCTTCCCTCGGTAATATAAACGGAAAATCAGGAATATTTTAGTTAATTCTAATGAAAACACATTGTTTTTATCATTTGTATTCGAAACAACATTGTCATATGTCTTTTCTTGGATCTAAATAATACGAAACATCGCTCTATTTTTTGAAGTTAAAATCCTCAAATATGGTAAAATAGTTTTTTTTCACGTTAATCATGTAGTTTGATATTACGTATATATATTAATTTTTATCAATATTTCGATACTATTTCATGTAGTATCACGATATGTGATTTGGCCTTCAAATCTCAGAATTTCGCATAATATTGCATTTTAAGCAAGTTTTCTTGCATTTTGTTTCGTACGAAAAATCCTCGAATCAATATTTTGACGTGTATCATCCCCTTTTCCTCTATGTGATTTAAACACAATATCATCGAATTAGGCAATATTTTGCCGTTTTTCCACGTTTTTGTGAATTTTCAGTTTATAGGTATTAATTCATTATATATACGGTAAAAATGATGCAAACACATAATTGATTAGATAATAACCTTAAATACATCATTTTCAATCATCTATTTGTTTCTCGTTAAAATACTGAGTAAGATATTGAAAAGGGGAGAAGTTCGGTTTTTATTGTATAAATCGACGTTTCAGCCGGATTAGAGCGGTTTTACGTGTACATCTTCCATCGGTAATATAAACGGAAAATCAAGAACATTTTAGTTAATTCTAATTAAAACACATTGTTTTTTATCATTCGTATTGGAAACACATTGTTTTTTATTATTCGTATTAGAAACAACATTGTCATATGTCTTCTCTTGGATCTAAATAATACGAAACCTCGCTCAATGATTTGAAGTTAAAATCCTCAAATATGGTAAAATAGTGAATTTTCACGTTAATCATGTAGTTTGATATTACGTAAATATATTTATTTTTACCAATATTTCGATACTAATTCATGTAGTTTCACGGTATGTGATTTGGCCTTCAATTCTCAGAATATCGCATAATATTGCATTTTAAGCAAGTTTTCTTCCATTTTGTTTCGTACGAAAAATCATCGAATTTAGCAATATTTTGACTTTTATCGTCTACTTTTCCTTTATGTGACTTAAACAAAATATCATAGAACTAGGCAATATTTTGCCGTTTTTCCACGTTTTTGTGAATTTTCAGTTTATAGGTATTAATTCATTATATATACGATAAAAAAGATGCAAACACATAATTGATTAGATAATAACCTTAAATACTTCATTTTCAATCATCTATTTGTTTCTTGTTAAAATTCTGAATAAGATATTGAAAAGGGGAGAAGTTCGGTTTTTATTGCATATATCGACGTTTCAGCCGGATTAGAGCGGTTTTTCGTGTACATCTTCCATCGGTAATATACACAGAAAATCAATAACATTTTTGTTAATTCTAATGAAAACACATTGTTTTTTATCATTTGTTTTGGAAACAACATTGTCATATGTCTTTTCTCGGATCTAAATAATACGAAACCTCGCTCTATGATTTGAAGTTAAAATCCTCAAATATGGTTAAATAGTTAATTTTTTCACGTTTTTCATGTAGTTTAATATTACGTAAATATATTCATTTTTACCAATATTTCGATACTATTTCATGTAGTATCACGATATATGATTTGGCCTTCAAATTTCAGAATTTCGCATAATATTGCATTTTAAGCAAGTTTTCTTACATTTTGTTTCGCACGAAAATCATCGAATTTAGCAATATTTTGACGTTTATCATCTCCTTTTCCTTTATGTGATTTAAACAAAATATCATCGAATTAGGCAATAATTTGCCGTTTTTCCACGTTTTTGTGAATTTTCAGTGTATGGGTATTAATTCATTATATATACGATAAAAATGATGCAAAAACATAAGTGATTAGATAATAACCTTAAATACTTCATTTTCAATCATCTATTTGTTTCTTGTTAAAATACTGTGTAAGATATTGAAAAGGGGAGAAGTTCGGTTTTTATTGCATATATCGACGTTTCAGCCGGATTAGAGCGGTTTTACGTGTACATCTTCCATCGGTAATTTAAACGGAAAATCAAGAACATTTTAGTTAATTCTAATGAAAACACATTGTTTTTTTATCATTTGTATTGGAAACAACATTGTCATATGTCTTTTCTTGGATCTAAATAATACGAAACCTCGCTCTATGATTTGAAGTTAAAATCCTCAAATATGGTTATATAGTGACTTTTTTCACGTTTTTCATGTAGTTTGATATTACGTAAATATATTCATTTTTACCAATATTTCGATACTATTTCATGTAGTATCACGATATGTGATTTGGCGTTCAAATCTCAGAATTTCGCATAATATTGCATTTTAAGCAAGTTTTCTTGCATTTTGTTTCGTACGAAAAATCATCGAATTTAGCAATATTTTGCCGTTTATCATCCCCTTTTCCTTTATGTGATTTAAACAAAACATCATCGAATAAGGCAATATTTTGCCGTTTTTCCACGTTTTTGTGAATTTTCAGTTTATAGGTATTAATTCATTATATATACGGTAAAAATTATGCAAACACATAATTGATTAGATAATAACCTTAAATACATCATTTTCAATCATCTATTTGTTTCTCGTTAAAATACTGAGCAAGATATTGAAAAGGGGAGAAGTTCGGTTTTCATTGCATATATCGACGTTTCAGCCGGATTAGAGCGGTTTTACGTGTACATCTTCCATTGGTAATATAAACGGAAAATCAAGAACATTTTAGTTAATTCTAATGAAAACACATTGTTTTTTATCATTCGTATTGGAAACAACATTGTCATATGTCTTTTCTTGGATCCAAATAATACGAAACCTCGCTCTATGATTTGAAGTTAAAATCCTCAAATATGGTAAAATAGTGACTTTTTCACGTTATTCATGTAGTTTGATATTACGTAAATATGTTCATTTTTACCAATATTTCGATCCTATTTCATGTAGTATCACGATATGTGATTTTGCCTTCATATCTCAGAATGTCGCATAATATTGCATTTTAAGCAAGTTTTCTTGCATTTTGTTTCGTACGAAAAATCATCGAATTTAGCAATATTTTGACGTTTATCATCCCCTTTTCCTTTATGTGATTTAAACAAAACATCCTTGAATTAGGCAATATTTAGCGGTTTTTCACGTTTTTGTGAATTTTCAGTTATTTGTTATTAATTCATTAAATATTCGGTAAAAATGATGCAAACACATAATTGATTAGATAATAACCTTAAATACTTCATTTTCAATCATCTATTTGTTTCTCGTTAAAATACTGAGTAAGATATTGAAAAGGGGAGAAGTTTTGTTTTTATTGCATATATCGACGTTTCAGCCGGAATAGAGTGGTTTTACGTGTACATTTCCATCGGTAATATAAACGGAAAATCAATAACATTTTAGTTAATTCATATGGAAACACATTGTTTTTTATCATCCGTATTGGAAACACATTGTTTTTTATCATTCGTATTGGAAACACATTGTTTTTTATCATTCGTATTGGAAACAACATTGTCATATGTCTTTTCTTGGATCTAAATTATACGAAACCTCGCTCTATGATTTGAAGTTAAAATCCTCAAATACGGTTAAATAGTTACTTTTTTCACGTTTTTCATGAAGTTTGATATTACGTAAATATATTCATTTTTACCAATATTTCGATACTATTTCATGTAGTATCACGATATGTGATTTGGCGTTCAAATCTCAGAATTTCGCGTAATATTGCATTTTAAGCAAGTTTTCTTGCATTTTGTTTCGTACGAAAAATCCTCGAATCAATATTTTGACGTGTATCATCCCCTTTTCCTCTATGTGATTTAAACAAAATATCATCGAATTAGGCAATATTTTGCCGTTTTTCCACGTTTTTGTGAATTTTCAGTTTATAGGTATTAATTCATTATATATACGATAAAAATGATGCAAACACATAATTGATTATATAATAACCTTAAATACTTCATTTTCAATCAACTATTTATTTCTCGTTTAAATACTGAGTAAGATATTGAAAAGGGGAGGAGTTCTGTTTTTATTGCATATATCGACGTTCTAGCCGGAATAGAGATGTTTTCGTGTACATCTTCCATCGGTTATATAAACGGAAAATCAAGAACATTTTAGTTAATTCTATTGAAAACACATTCTTTTTTATCATTTGTATTGGAAACAACATTGTCATATGTCTTTTCTTGGATTTAAAAAATACGAAACATCGCTCTATGATTTGAAGGTAATATCCTCAAATATGGTAAAATAGTTACTTTTTTCACGTTAATCATGTAGTTCGATATTACGCAAATATATTCATTTTTACCAATATTTCGATACTATTTCATGTAGTATCACGATATGTGATTTGACCTTCAAATCTCAGAATTTCGAATAATATTGCATTTTAAGCAAGTTTTCTTGCATTTTGTTTCGTACGAAAAATCATCGAATTTAGCAATATTTTGACGTTTATCATCCCCTTTTCCTTTATGTGATTTAAACAAAACATCATCGAATAAGACAATATTTTGCCGTTTTTCCACGTTTTTGTGAATTTTCAGTTTATAGGTATTAATTCATTATATATATGGTAAAAATGATGCAAACACATAATTGATTAGATAATAACCTTAAATACATCATTTTCAATCATCTATTTGTTTTTCGTTAAAATACTGAGTAAGATATTGAAAAGGGGAGAAGTTCGGTTTTTATTGCATAAATCGACGTTTCAGCCGGATTAGAGCGGTTTTACGTGTACATCTTCCATCGGTAATATAAACGGAAAATCAAGAACATTTTAGTTAATTCTAATTAAAACACATTGTTTTTTATCATTCGTATTGGAAACACATTGTTTTTTATTATTCGTATTGGAAACAACATTGTCATATGTCTTCTCTTGGATCTAAATAATACGAAACCTCGCTCAATGATTTGAAGTTAAAATCCTCAAATATGGTAAAATAGTGAATTTTCACGTTAATCATGTAGTTTGATATTACGTAAATATATTTATTTTTACCAATATTTCGATACTAATTCATGTAGTTTCACGGTATGTGATTTGGCCTTCAATTCTCAGAATATCGCATAATATTGCATTTTAAGCAAGTTTTCTTGCATTTTGTTTCGTACGAAAAATCATCGAATTTAGCAATATTTTGACGTTTATCGTCTACTTTTCCTTTATGTGATTTAAACAAAATATCATAGAATTAGGCAATATTTTGCCGTTTTTCCACGTTTTTGTGAATTTTCAGTTTATAGGTATTAATTCATTATATATACGATAAAAAAGATGCAAACACATAATTGATTAGATAATAACCTTAAATACTTTATTTTCAATCATCTATTTGTTTCTTGTTAAAATTCTGAATAAGATATTGAAAAGGGGAGAAGTTCGGTTTTTATTGCATATATCGACGTTTCAGCCGGATTAGAGCGGTTTTACGTGTACATCTTCCATCGGTAATTTAAACGGAAAATCAAGAACATTTTAGTTAATTCTAATGAAAACACATTGTTTTTTTTATCATTTGTATTGGAAACAACATTGTCATATGTCTTTTCTTGGATCTAAATAATACGAAACCTCGCTCTATGATTTGAAGTTAAAATCCTCAAATAGGGTTACATAGTGACTTTTTTCACGTTTTTCATGTAGTTTGATATTACGTAAATATATTCATTTTTACCAATATTTCGATACTATTTCATGTAGTATCACGATATGTGATTTGGCGTTCAAATCTCAGAATTTCGCATAATATTGCATTTTAAGCAAGTTTTCTTGCATTTTGTTTCGTACGAAAAATCATCGAATTTAGCAATATTTTGCCGTTTATCATCCCCTTTTCCTTTATGTGATTTAAACAAAACATCATCGAATAAGGCAATATTTTGCCGTTTTTCCACGTTTTTGTGAATTTTCAGTTTATAGGTATTAATTCATTATATATACGGTAAAAATTATGCAAACACATAATTGATTAGATAATAACCTTAAATACATCATTTTCAATCATCTATTTGTTTCTCGTTAAAATACTGAGTAAGATATTGAAAAGGGGAGAAGTTCGGTTTTCATCGCATATATCGACGTTTCAGCCGGATTAGAGCGGTTTTACGTGTACATCTTCCATCGGTAATATAAACGGAAAATCAAGAACATTTTAGTTAATTCTAATGAAAACACATTGTTTTTTATCATTCGTATTGGAAACACATTGTTTTTTATCATTCGTATTGGAAACAACATTGTCATATGTCTTTTCTTGGATCTAAATAATACGAAACCTCGCACAAAGATTTGAAGTTAAAATCCTTAAATATGGTAAAATAGTGAATTTTCACGTTAATCATGTAGTTTGATATTACGTATATATATTCATTTTTACCAATATTTCGATACTAATTCATGTAGTTTCACGGTATGTGATTTGGCCTTCAAATCTCAGAATATCGCATAATATTGCATTATAAGCAAGTTTTCGTGCATTTTGTTTCGTACGAAAAATCCTCGAATCAATATTTTGACGTGTATCATCCCCTTTTCCTCTATGTGATTTAAACAAAATATCATCGAATTAGGCAATATTTTGCCGTTTTTCCACGTTTTTGTGAATTTTCAGTTTATAGGTATTAATTCATTATATATACGATAAAAATGATGCAAACACATAATTGATTATATAATAACCTTAAATACTTCATTTTCAATCAACTATTTATTTCTCGTTTAAATACTGAGTAAGATATTGAAAAGGGGAGGAGTTCTGTTTTTATTGCATATATCGACGTTCTAGCCGGAATAGAGATGTTTTCGTGTACATCTTCCATCGGTAATATAAACGGAAAATCAAGAACATTTTAGTTAATTCTATTGAAAACACATTGTTTTTTATCATTTGTATTGGAAACAACATTGTCATATGTCTTTTCTTGGATTTAAAAAATACGAAACATCGCTCTATGATTTGAAGGTAATATCCTCAAATATGGTAAAATAGTTACTTTTTTCACGTTAATCATGTAGTTCGATATTACGTAAATATATTCATTTTTACCAATATTTCGATACTATTTCATGTAGTATCACGATATGTGATTTGACCTTCAAATCTCAGAATTTCGAATAATATTGCATTTTAAGCAAGTTTTCTTGCATTTTGTTTCGTACGAAAAATCATCGAATTGAGCAATATTTTGACGTTTATCATCCCCTTTTCCTTTATGTGATTTAAACAAAACATCATCGAACAAGACAATATTTTGCCGTTTTTCCACGTTTTTGTGAATTTTCAGTTTAAAGGTATTAATTCATTATATATGGTAAAAATGATGCAAACACATAATTGATTAGATAATAACCTTAAATACATCATTTTCAATCATCTATTTGTTTTTCGTTAAAATACTGAGTAAGATATTGAAAAGGGGAGAAGTTCGGTTTTTATTGCATAAATCGACGTTTCAGCCGGATTAGAGCGGTTTTACGTGTACATCTTCCATCGGTAATATAAACGGAAAATCAAGAACATTTTAGTTAATTCTAATTAAAACACATTGTTTTTTATCATTCGTATTGGAAACACATTGTTTTTTATTATTCGTATTGGAAACAACATTGTCATATGTCTTCTCTTGGATCTAAATAATACGAAACCTCGCTCAATGATTTGAAGTTAAAATCCTCAAATATGGTAAAATAGTGAATTTTCACGTTAATCATGTAGTTTGATATTACGTAAATATATTTATTTTTACCAATATTTCGATACTAATTCATGTAGTTTCACGGTATGTGATTTGGCCTTCAATTCTCAGAATATCGCATAATATTGCATTTTAAGGAAGTTTTCTTGCATTTTGTTTCGTACGAAAAATCATCGAATTTAGCAATATTTTGACGTTTATCGTCTACTTTTCCTTTATGTGATTTAAACAAAATATCATAGAATTAGGCAATATTTTGCCGTTTTTCCACGTTTTTGTGAATTTTCAGTTTATAGGTATTAATTCATTATATATACGATAAAAAAGATGCAAACACATAATTGATTAGATAATAACCTTAAATACTTCATTTTCAATCATCTATTTGTTTCTTGTTAAAATTCTGAATAAGATATTGAAAAGGGGAGAAGTTCGGTTTTTATTGCATATATCGACGTTTCAGCCGGATTAGAGCGGTTTTTCGTGTACATCTTCCATCGGTAATATACACAGAAAATCAATAACATTTTTGTTAATTCTAATGAAAACACATTGTTTTTTATCATTTGTTTTGGAAACAACATTGTCATATGTCTTTTCTCGGATCTAAATAATACGAAACCTCGCTCTATGGTTTGAAGTTAAAATCCTCAAATATGGTTAAATAGTTAATTTTTTCACGTTTTTCATGTAGTTTAATATTACGTAAATATATTCATTTTTACCAATATTTCGATACTATTTCATGTAGTATCACGATATATGATTTGGCCTTCAAATTTCAGAATTTCGCATAATATTGCATTTTAAGCAAGTTTTCTTACATTTTGTTTCGCACGAAAATCATCGAATTTAGCAATATTTTGACGTTTATCATCTCCTTTTCCTTTATGTGATTTAAACAAAATATCATCGAATTAGGCAATAATTTGCCGTTTTTCCACGTTTTTGTGAATTTTCAGTGTATGGGTATTAATTCATTATATATACGATAAAAATGATGCAAAAACATAAGTGATTAGATAATAACCTTAAATACTTCATTTTCAATCATCTATTTGTTTCTTGTTAAAATACTGTGTAAGATATTGAAAAGGGGAGAAGTTCGGTTTTTATTGCATATATCGACGTTTCAGCCGGATTAGAGCGGTTTTACGTGTACATCTTCCATCGGTAATTTAAACGGAAAATCAAGAACATTTTAGTTAATTCTAATGAAAACACATTGTTTTTTTTATCATTTGTATTGGAAACAACATTGTCATATGTCTTTTCTTGGATCTAAATAATACGAAACCTCGCTCTATGATTTGAAGTTAAAATCCTCAAATATGGTTATATAGTGACTTTTTTCACGTTTTTCATGTAGTTTGATATTACGTAAATATATTCATTTTTACCAATATTTCGATACTATTTCATGTAGTATCACGATATGTGATTTGGCGTTCAAATCTCAGAATTTCGCATAATATTGCATTTTAAGCAAGTTTTCTTGCATTTTGTTTCGTACGAAAAATCATCGAATTTAGCAATATTTTGCCGTTTATCATTCCCTTTTCCTTTATGTGATTTAAACAAAACATCATCGAATAAGGCAATATTTTGCCGTTTTTCCACGTTTTTGTGAACTTTCAGTTTATAGGTATTAATTCATTATATATACGGTAAAAATTATGCAAACACATAATTGATTAGATAATAACCTTAAATACATCATTTTCAATCATCTATTTGTTTCTCGTTAAAATACTGAGTAAGATATTGAAAAGGGGAGAAGTTCGGTTTTCATTGCATATATCGACGTTTCAGCCGGATTAGAGCGGTTTTACGTGTACATCTTCCATCGGTAATATAAACGGAAAATCAAGAACATTTTAGTTAATTCTAATGAAAACACATTGTTTTTTATCATTCGTATTGGAAACAACATTGTCATATGTCTTTTCTTGGATCCAAATAATACGAAACCTCGCTCTATGATTTGAAGTTAAAATCCTCAAATATGGTAAAATAGTGACTTTTTCACGTTAATCATGTAGTTTGATATTACGTAAATATATTCATTTTTACCAATATTTCGATCCTATTTCATGTAGTATCACGATATGTGATTTTGCCTTCATATCTCAGAATGTCGCATAATATTGCATTTTAAGCAAGTTTTCTTGCATTTTGTTTCGTACGAAAAATCATCGAATTTAGCAATATTTTGACGTTTATCATCCCCTTTTCCTTTATGTGATTTAAACAAAACATCCTTGAATTAGGCAATATTTAGCGGTTTTTCACGTTTTTGTGAATTTTCAGTTATTTGTTATTAATTCATTAAATATTCGATAAAAATGATGCAAACACATAATTGATTAGATAATAACCTTAAATACTTCATTTTCAATCATCTATTTGTTTCTCGTTAAAACTGAGTAAGATATTGAAAAGGGGAGAAGTTCTGTTTTTATTGCATATATCGACGTTTCAGCGGGAATAGAGTGGTTTTACGTGTACATTTCCATCGGTAATATTAACGGAAAATCAATAACATTTTAGTTAATTCATATGGAAACACATTGTTTTTTTATCATCCGTATTGGAAACACATTGTTTTTTATCATTCGTATTGGAAACACATTGTTTTTTTATCATTCGTATTGGAAACAACATTGTCATATGTCTTTTCTTGGATCTAAATAATACGAAACCTCGCTCTATGATTTGAAGTTAAAATCCTCAAATATGTAAAATAGTGACTTTTTCACGTTAATCATGTAGTTTGATATTACGTTAATATATTCATTTTTACCAATACTTCGATACTATTTCATGTAGTATCACGATATGTGATTTGGCGTTCAAATCTCAGAATTTCGCATAATATATCATTTTAAGCAAGTTTTCTTGCATTTTGTTTCGTACGAAAAATCATCGAATTTAGCAATATTTTGACGTTTATCATCCCCTTTTCCTCTATGTGATTTAAACAAAATATCATCGAATTAGGCAATATTTTCCCCTTTTTCCACGTTTTCGTGAATTTTCAGTCTATGGGTATTAATTCATTATATATACGATAAAAATGATGCAAACACATAATTGATTAGATAATACCCTTAAACACTTCATTTTCATCATCTATTTGTTTCTCTTTAAAATACTGAGTAAGATATTGAAAAGGGGAGAAGTTCTGTTTTTATTGCATATATCGACGTTTCAGCCGGAATAGAGCGGTTTTAAGTGTACATCTTCCATCGGTAATATAAACGGAAAATCAAGAACATTTTAGTTAATTCTAATGAAAACTCATTGTTTTTTATCATTTGTATTGGAAACAACATTGTCATATGTCTTTTCTTGGATCTAAATAATACGAAACCACGCTCTATGATTTGAAGTTAAAATCCTCAAATACGGTTAATTAATTACTTTTTTCACGTTTTGCATGTAGTTTGATATTACGTAAATATATTCATTTTTACCAATATTTCGATACTATTTCATGTAGTATCACGATATGTGATTTGGCCTTCAAATTTCAGAATTTCGCATAATATTGCATTTTAAGCAAGTTTTCTTGAATTTTGTTTCGTACGAAAAATCATCGAATTTAGCAATATTTTGACGTTTATCATCCCCTTTCCCTCTATGTGATTTAAACAAATATCATCGAATTAGGCAATATTTTGCCGTTTTTCTACGTTTTTGTGAATTTTCGGTTTATGGGTATTAATTCATTATATATACGATAAAAATGATGCAAACACATAATTGATTAGATAATAACCTTAAATACTTCATTTTCAATCAACTATTTGTTTCTCGTTTAAATACTGAGTAAGATATTGAAAAGGGGAGAAGTTCTGTTTTTATTGCATATATCGACGTTTCAGCCGGAAATTGTCGTACCTAGTAGCCAGAACGCACTTCTCAGCCTACTATGCAAGGCCAAATTTCCCTATTAAGCCAAGTTTTCATGAATTATTTGTTTCTCGACTACCTAACCTACCTAACCTAACCTAACTTTTTCGGCTACCTAACCTAACCTAACCTATAAAGATAGGTTAGGTTAGGTTAGGTAGAGTTGGTTAGGTTCAGTCATATATCTACGTTAATTTTAACTCCAATAAAAAAAATGACCTCATTCATAATGAAATGGGTAGCTTCATCATTTCATAAGAAAAAACTTAGAAAAAATATATTAATTCAGGAAAACTTG
>NC_091218.1:31869626-31877126 GCF_040958095.1 Procambarus clarkii | reverse complement strand
TTCATCCCCACTTGAACAAGCTTCGGTTTCATCCCACAAGAACAAGCTTCGGTTTCATCCCCACTTGAACAAGCTTTAGTTTCATCCCTACTTGAACAAGCTTCGGTTTCATCCCCACTTGAACAAGCTTCGGTTTCATCCCCACTTGAACAAGCTTCGGTTTCATCCCCACTTGAACAAGCTTCGGTTTCATCCCCACTTGAACAAGCTTCAGTTTCTTCCCCACTCGAGGAATCTCTTACCTTCACATTGCATTCATCATCTAGCGGGTGGTGAGGAAGCCAACGGCTGATGATCAAGAAACCTGCCACAGCTCCGCCCATTATCAACAACGCACGAATTTTTAAGAATCTTTCAGTCATCTTCACCGCCATCTTACCATCTTCACTTACGACAGAGCCTACGACGGGTCCACTAACGGGTCCAATGATGGAGCCAATGATGGGTTCATTAACGAGTCCAATGATGGAGCCAATGATGGGTCCATTAACAGGTCCAATGATGGAGCCAATGATGGGTCCATTTACGGGTCCAACGATTGAGCCAATGACGGGTCCATTTACGGGTCCAACGATTGAGCCAATGACAGGTCCAAATCTTTTTCCCTCGTCATAAACATGATTTTCAAATGAAGAAAATAAAAAAATTCCAGAAGTGACCGCGAGAAACATCAAGAACATTTTCATCATTACGGATACATTCATTTTGTGGATACTAAAGTTGGTGTTTTGCTAGTAACTCTAGTAATACCTATAAGATATATATTTATATATATTGAGTTCCGCCGGCCATTATTATAAGGCAATATCTAACATCTGGTAATATAGTAAACTTGGAATTGGTGATAGGATTTGACCCCGGGTGTTGGAGAAGGTAGCTTTGGTGGCAGTGTTGGAGAAGGTGACAGCGATCATGAGGTGAACTTGGAGAGTTTGGAAGGGGAGAGATTGTAACAGTGCTAAGTGTTTTGCACTATTTCATGTTATAATTGTGAGTTGCGTATGTGTGCGGGATTGATGGAGAGTGTCCTATCAGAGAGTTATAAGTCCTTGAAAGTCAACGATTCATCAGTTTCGTCCCCTCCCAATCAAACTTCATCTTCTCCATCACTACAATCGGTATCGTAACTACTACGGCATAAGTAATTGAATATCCAATGTAACTCGTCGAAAGTCAACGTTTCATCAGTTTCGTCTCCACTCAAGCAAACTTCATCTTCTCCATCACTACAATCGTAACCACTACAGTCATCACTACAATCGTAACCACTACGACATAAGTAATTGATTATCGAATGTAACTCGTCGAAAGTCAACGTTTCATCAGTTTCCTCCCCACTCGAACAAGCTTCCGTTTCGTCTGCACTCAAGCAAACTTCATCTCCATCACTACAATCGGTATCGTAACCTCTACGACATAAGTAATTGATTATCGAATGTAACTCGTCGAAAGTCAACGTGTCGTCCCCACTTGAACAAGCTTCCGTTTCATCCCCACTTGAACAAGCTTCCGTTTCATCCCCACTTGAACAAGCTTCCGTTTCATCCCCACTTGAACAAGCTTCGGTTTCATCCCACTAGAACAAGCTTCGGTTTCATCCCCACTTGAACAAGCTTCGGTTTCATCCCCACTTGAACAAGCTTCGGTTTCATCCCCACTTGAACAAGCTTCGGTTTCATCCCCACCTGAACAAGATTCAGTTTCTTCCCCACTCGAGGAATCTCTTACCTTCACATTGCATTCATCATCTAGTGGGTGGTGAGGAAGCCAACGGCTGATAATCAAGAAACCTGCCACAGCTCCGCCCATTATCAACAACGCACGATTTTTTAAGAATCTTTCAGTCATCTTCTCCGCCATCTTACCATCTTCACTAACGACAGAGCCAACGACGGGTCCATTAACGGGTCCAATGATGGAGCCAATGATGGGTTCATTAACAAGTCCAATGATGGAGCTAATGATGGGTCAATTATCGGGTCCAATGACGGAGCCAATGATGGGTCCATTAACGGGTCCAATGATGGAGCCAATGACGGGTCCATTAACGGGTCCAATGATGGAGCCAATGATGGGTCCATTTACGGGTCCAACGATTGAGCCAATGACGGGTCCATTTACGGGTCCGACGATTGAGCCAATGACAGGTCCAAATCTTTTTCCCTCGTCATAAACATGATTTTCAAATGAAGAAAATAAAAAAATTCCTGAAGTGTCCGCGAGAAACATCAAGAACATTTTCATCATTACGGATACGTTCATTTTGTGGATACTAAAGTTGGTGTTTTGCTAGTAACTCTAGTAATACCTATATAAGATATATATATATATATATATATATATATATATATATATATATATATATATATATATATATATATATATATATATATATGTCGTACCTAGTAGCCAGAACTCACTTTTTGGCCTACTATTCAAGGCCCGATTTGCCTAATAAGCCAAGTTTTCCTGAATTAATATATTTTCTCTATTTTTTTTCTTATGAAATGATAAATCGACCCCTTTCATTATGTATGAGGTCAATTTTTTTTTATTGGTGTTAAAATTAACGTAGATATATGACCGAACCTAACCAACCCTACCTAACCTAACCTAACCTATCTTTATAGGTTAGGTTTGGTTAGGTAGCCGAAAAAGTTAGGTTAGGTTAGGTTAGGTAGGTTAGGTAGTCGAAAAACAATTAATTCATGAAAACTTGGCTTATTAGACAAATCGGGCCTTGCATAGTAGGCTGAGAAGTGCGTTCTGGCTACTAGGTACGACATATATATATATATATATATATATATATTATATATATATATATATTAATATATATATATATATATATGTCGTACCTAGTAGCCAGAACTCACTTCTCAGCCTACTATGCAAGGCCCGATTTGCCTAATAAGCCAAGTTTTCATGAATTAATGTTTTTTCGTCTACCTAACCTACCTAACCTAACCTAACCTAGCTTTTTTTGGCTACCTAACCTAACCTTACCTATATATATAGGTTAGGTTAGGTTAGGTAGGGTTGGTTAGGTTCGGTCATATATCTACGTTAATTTTAACTCCAATAAAAAAAAATTGACCTCATACATAGTGAAAAGGGTAGCTTTATCATTTCATAAGAAAAAAATTATAGTAAATATATTAATTCAGGAAAACTTGGCTTATTAGGCAAATCGGGCCTTGAATAGTAGGCTGAGAAGTGAGTTCTGGCTACTAGGTACGACATATATATTATATATATATATATATATATATATAATATATATATATATGTCGTACCTAGTAGCCAGAACTCACTTTTTGGCCTACTATTCAAGGTCCGATTTGCCTTATAAGCCAAGTTTTCCTGAATTAATATATTTTTTCTAATTTTTTTCTTATGAAATGATAAAGCTACCCATTTCGTTATGTATGAGGTCAATTTTTGTTTATTGGAGTTAAAATTAACGTAGATATATGACCGAACCTAACCAACCCTACCTAACCTAACCTAACCTATCTTTATAGGTTAGGTTTGGTTAGGTAGCCGAAAAAGTTAGGTTAGGTTAGGTTAGGTAGGTTAGGTAGTCGAAAAACAATTAATTCATGAAAACTTGGCTTATTAGGCAAATCGGGCCTTGCATAGTAGGCTGAGAAGTGCGTTCTGGCTACTAGGTACGACATATATATTATATATATATATATATATATATATGTCGTACCTAATAGCCAGAACGCACTTCTCAGCCTACTATGCAAGGCCCGATTTGCCTAATAAGCCAAATTTTCATGAATTAATTGTTTTTCGACTACCTAACCACCTAACCTAACCTAACCTATCTTTATAGGTAAGGTTTGGTTAGGTAGCTGAAAAAGATAGGTTAGGTTAGGTTAGGTGGTTAGGTAGTCGAAAAACAATTAATTCATGAAAATTTGGCTTATTAGGCAAATCGGGCCTTGCATAGTAGGCTGAGAAGTGCGTTCTGGCTATTAGGTACGACATATATATATAATATATATATATATATATATATATGTCGTACCTAGTAGCCAGAACGCACTTCTCAGCCTACTATGCAAGGCCCGATTTGCCTAATAAGCCAAGTTTTCATGAATTAATTGTTTTTCGACTACCTAACCTACCTAACCTAACCTAACCTAACTTTTTCGGCTACCTAACCAAACCTAACCTATAAAGATAGGTTAGGTTAGGTTAGGTAGGGTTGGTTAGGTTCGGTCATATATCTACGTTAATTTTAACTCCAATAAACAAAAATTGACCTCATACATAACGAAATGGGTAGCTTTATCATTTCATAAGAAAAAAATTAGAAAAAATATATTAATTCAGGAAAACTTGGCTTATAAGGCAAATCGGACCTTGAATAGTAGGCCAAAAAGTGAGTTCTGGCTACTAGGTACGACATATATATATATATATATATATATATATATATATATATATATATATATGTCGTACCTAGTAGCCAGAACTCACTTCTCAGCCTACTATTCAAGGCCCGATTTGCCTAATAAGCCAAGTTTTCCTGAATTAATATATTTACTATAATTTTTTTTATGAAATGATAAAGCTACCCTTTTCACTATGTATGAGGTCAATTTTTTTTTATTGGAGTTAAAATTAACGTAGATATATGACCGAACCTAACCAACCCTACCTAACCTAACCTAACCTATATATATAGGTAAGGTTAGGTTAGGTAGCCAAAAAAAGCTAGGTTAGGTTAGGTTAGGTAGGTTAGGTAGACGAAAAAACATTAATTCATGAAAACTTGGCTTATTAGGCAAATCGGGCCTTGCATAGTAGGCTGAGAAGTGAGTTCTGGCTACTAGGTACGACATATATATATATATATATATATATATATATAATATATATATATATATATATATATATATATATGTCGTACCTAGTAGCCAGAACGCACTTCTCAGCCTACTATGCAAGGCCCGATTTGTCTAATAAGCCAAGTTTTCATGAATTAATTGTTTTTCGACTACCTAACCTACCTAACCTAACCTAACCTAACTTTTTCGGCTACCTAACCAAACCTAACCTATAAAGATAGGTTAGGTTAGGTTAGGTAGGGTTGGTTAGGTTCGGTCATATATCTACGTTAATTTTAACACCAATAAAAAAAAATTGACCTCATACATAATGAAAGGGGTCGATTTATCATTTCATAAGAAAAAAAATAGAGAAAATATATTAATTCAGGAAAACTTGGCTTATTAGGCAAATCGGGCCTTGAATAGTAGGCCAAAAAGTGAGTTCTGGCTACTAGGTACGACATATATATATATATATATATATATATATATTATATATATATATATATATAATATATATATATATATTAATATATATTATATATCTTATATAGGTATTACTAGAGTTACTAGCAAAACACCAACTTTAGTATCCACAAAATGAACGTATCCGTAATGATGAAAATGTTCTTGATGTTTCTCGCGGACACTTCAGGAATTTTTTTATTTTCTTCATTTGAAAATCATGTTTATGACGAGGGAAAAAGATTTGGACCTGTCATTGGCTCAATCGTCGGACCCGTAAATGGACCCGTCATTGGCTCAATCGTTGGACCCGTAAATGGACCCATCATTGGCTCCATCATTGGACCCGTTAATGGACCCGTCATTGGCTCCATCATTGGACCCGTTAATGGACCCATCATTGGCTCCGTCATTGGACCCGATAATTGACCCATCATTAGCTCCATCATTGGACTTGTTAATGAACCCATCATTGGCTCCATCATTGGACCCGTTAATGGACCCGTCGTTGGCTCTGTCGTTAGTGAAGATGGTAAGATGGCGGAGAAGATGACTGAAAGATTCTTAAAAAATCGTGCGTTGTTGATAATGGGCGGAGCTGTGGCAGGTTTCTTGATTATCAGCCGTTGGCTTCCTCACCACCCACTAGATGATGAATGCAATGTGAAGGTAAGAGATTCCTCGAGTGGGGAAGAAACTGAATCTTGTTCAGGTGGGGATGAAACCGAAGCTTGTTCAAGTGGGGATGAAACCGAAGCTTGTTCAAGTGGGGATGAAACCGAAGCTTGTTCAAGTGGGGATGAAACCGAAGCTTGTTCTAGTGGGGATGAAACCGAAGCTTGTTCAAGTGGGGATGAAACGGAAGCTTGTTCAAGTGGGGATGAAACGGAAGCTTGTTCAAGTGGGGATGAAACGGAAGCTTGTTCAAGTGGGGACGACACGTTGACTTTCGACGAGTTACATTCGATAATCAATTACTTATGTCGTAGAGGTTACGATACCGATTGTAGTGATGGAGATGAAGTTTGCTTGAGTGCAGACGAAACGGAAGCTTGTTCGAGTGGGGAGGAAACTGATGAAACGTTGACTTTCGACGAGTTACATTCGATAATCAATTACTTATGTCGTAGTGGTTACGATTGTAGTGATGACTGTAGTGGTTACGATTGTAGTGATGGAGAAGATGAAGTTTGCTTGAGTGGAGACGAAACTGATGAAACGTTGACTTTCGACGAGTTACATTGGATATTCAATTACTTATGCCGTAGTAGTTACGATACCGATTGTAGTGATGGAGAAGATGAAGTTTGATTGGGAGGGGACGAAACTGATGAATCGTTGACTTTCAAGGACTTATAACTCTCTGATAGGACACTCTCCATCAATCCCGCACACATACGCAACTCACAATTATAACATGAAATAGTGCAAAACACTTAGCACTGTTACAATCTCTCCCCTTCCAAACTCTCCAAGTTCACCTCATGATCGCTGTCACCTTCTCCAACACTGCCACCAAAGCTACCTTCTCCAACACCCGGGGTCAAATCCTATCACCAATTCCAAGTTTACTATATTACCAGATGTTAGATATTGCCTTATAATAATGGCCGGCGGAACTCAATATATATAAATATATATCTTATAGGTATTACTAGAGTTACTAGCAAAACACCAACTTTAGTATCCACAAAATGAATGTATCCGTAATGATGAAAATGTTCTTGATGTTTCTCGCGGTCACTTCTGGAATTTTTTTATTTTCTTCATTTGAAAATCATGTTTATGACGAGGGAAAAAGATTTGGACCTGTCATTGGCTCAATCGTTGGACCCGTAAATGGACCCGTCATTGGCTCAATCGTTGGACCCGTAAATGGACCCATCATTGGCTCCATCATTGGACCTGTTAATGGACCCATCATTGGCTCCATCATTGGACTCGTTAATGAACCCATCATTGGCTCCATCATTGGACCCGTTAGTGGACCCGTCGTAGGCTCTGTCGTAAGTGAAGATGGTAAGATGGCGGTGAAGATGACTGAAAGATTCTTAAAAATTCGTGCGTTGTTGATAATGGGCGGAGCTGTGGCAGGTTTCTTGATCATCAGCCGTTGGCTTCCTCACCACCCGCTAGATGATGAATGCAATGTGAAGGTAAGAGATTCCTCGAGTGGGGAAGAAACTGA
>NC_091218.1:31792126-31864626 GCF_040958095.1 Procambarus clarkii | reverse complement strand
TATATATATATATATATATAAATATATATATATATATATATAATATATATATATATATATATATATATATATATATATATATATATACATATATATATATATATATATATATATATGTCGTACCTAGTAGCCAGAACTCACTTCTCATCCCACTATTCAAGGCCAGATTTGCCTAATAAGCCAAGTTTTCCTGAATTAATATATTTTTTCTAAGTTTTTTCTTATGAAATGATGAAGCTACCCATTTCATTATGAATGAGGTCATTTTTTTTTATTGGAGTTAAAATTAACGTAGATATATGACTGAACCTAACCAACTCTACCTAACCTAACCTAACCTATCTTTATAGGTTAGGTTAGGTTAGGTAGCCGAAAAAGTTAGGTTAGGTTAGGTAGGTTAGGTAGTCGAGAAACAAATAATTCATGAAAACTTGGCTTAATAGGGAAATTTGGCCTTGCATAGTAGGCTGAGAAGTGCGTTCTGGCTACTAGGTACGACAATTTCCGGCTGAAACGTCGATATATGCAATAAAAACAGAACTTCTCCCCTTTTCAATATCTTACTCAGTATTTAAACGAGAAACAAATAGTTGATTGAAAATGAAGTATTTAAGGTTATTATCTAATCAATTATGTGTTTGCATCATTTTTATCGTATATATAATGAATTAATACCCATAAACCGAAAATTCACAAAAACGTAGAAAAACGGCAAAATATTGCCTAATTCGATGATATTTTGTTTAAATCACATAGAGGGAAAGGGGATGATAAACGTCAAAATATTGCTAAATTCGATGATTTTTCGTACGAAACAAAATTCAAGAAAACTTGCTTAAAATGCAATATTATGCGAAATTCTGAAATTTGAAGGCCAAATCACATATCGTGATACTACATGAAATAGTATCGAAATATTGGTAAAAATGAATATATTTACGTAATATCAAACTACATGCAAAACGTGAAAAAAGTAATTAATTAACCGTATTTGAGGATTTTAACTTCAAATCATAGAGCGTGGTTTCGTATTATTTAGATCCAAGAAAAGACATATGACAATGTTGTTTCCAATACAAATGATAAAAAACAATGAGTTTTCATTAGAATTAACTAAAATGTTCTTGATTTTCCGTTTATATTACCGATGGAAGATGTACACTTAAAACCGCTCTATTCCGGCTGAAACGTCGATATATGCAATAAAAACAGAACTTCTCCCCTTTTCAATATCTTACTCAGTATTTTAAAGAGAAACAAATAGATGATTGAAAATGAAGTGTTTAAGGGTATTATCTAATCAATTATGTGTTTGCATCATTTTTATCGTATATATAATGAATTAATACCCATAGACTGAAAATTCACGAAAACGTGGAAAAAGGGGAAAATATTGCCTAATTCGATGATATTTTGTTTAAATCACATAGAGGAAAAGGGGATGATAAACGTCAAAATATTGCTAAATTCGATGATTTTTCGTACGAAACAAAATGCAAGAAAACTTGCTTAAAATGATATATTATGCGAAATTCTGAGATTTGAACGCCAAATCACATATCGTGATACTACATGAAATAGTATCGAAGTATTGGTAAAAATGAATATATTAACGTAATATCAAACTACATGATTAACGTGAAAAAGTCACTATTTTACCATATTTGAGGATTTTAACTTCAAATCATAGAGCGAGGTTTCGTATTATTTAGATCCAAGAAAAGACATATGACAATGTTGTTTCCAATACGAATGATAAAAAAACAATGTGTTTCCAATACGAATGATAAAAAACAATGTGTTTCCAATACGGATGATAAAAAACAATGTGTTTCCATATGAATTAACTAAAATGTTATTGATTTTCCGTTAATATTACCGATGGAAATGTACACGTAAAACCACTCTATTCCCGCTGAAACGTCGATATATGCAATAAAAACAGAACTTCTCCCCTTTTCAATATCTTACTCAGTATTTTAACGAGAAACAAATAGATGATTGAAAATGAAGTATTTAAGGTTATTATCTAATCAATTATGTGTTTGCATCATTTTTATCGAATATTTAATGAATTAATAACAAATAACTGAAAATTCACAAAAACGTGAAAAACCGCTAAATATTGCCTAATTCAAGGATGTTTTGTTTAAATCACATAAAGGAAAAGGGGATGATAAACGTCAAAATATTGCTAAATTCGATGATTTTTCGTACGAAACAAAATGCAAGAAAACTTGCTTAAAATGCAATATTATGCGACATTCTGAGATATGAAGGCAAAATCACATATCGTGATACTACATGAAATAGGATCGAAATATTGGTAAAAATGAATATATTTACGTAATATCAAACTACATGATTAACGTGAAAAAGTCACTATTTTACCATATTTGAGGATTTTAACTTCAAATCATAGAGCGAGGTTTCGTATTATTTGGATCCAAGAAAAGACATATGACAATGTTGTTTCCAATACGAATGATAAAAAACAATGTGTTTTCATTAGAATTAACTAAAATGTTCTTGATTTTCCGTTTATATTACCGATGGAAGATGTACACGTAAAACCGCTCTAATCCGGCTGAAACGTCGATATATGCAATGAAAACCGAACTTCTCCCCTTTTCAATATCTTACTCAGTATTTTAACGAGAAACAAATAGATGATTGAAAATGATGTATTTAAGGTTATTATCTAATCAATTATGTGTTTGCATAATTTTTACCGTATATATAATGAATTAATACCTATAAACTGAAAGTTCACAAAACGTGGAAAAACGGCAAAATATTGCCTTATTCGATGATGTTTTGTTTAAATCACATAAAGGAAAAGGGAATGATAAACGGCAAAATATTGCTAAATTCGATGATTTTTCGTACGAAACAAAATGCAAGAAAACTTGCTTAAAATGCAATATTATGCGAAATTCTGAGATTTGAACGCCAAATCACATATCGTGATACTACATGAAATAGTATCGAAATATTGGTAAAAATGAATATATTTACGTAATATCAAACTACATGAAAAACGTGAAAAAAGTCACTATATAACCATATTTGAGGATTTTAACTTCAAATCATAGAGCGAGGTTTCGTATTATTTAGATCCAAGAAAAGACATATGACAATGTTGTTTCCAATACAAATGATAAAAAAAACAATGTGTTTTCATTAGAATTAACTAAAATGTTCTTGATTTTCCGTTTAAATTACCGATGGAAGATGTACACGTAAAACCGCTCTAATCCGGCTGAAACGTCGATATATGCAATAAAAACCGAACTTCTCCCCTTTTCAATATCTTACACAGTATTTTAACAAGAAACAAATAGATGATTGAAAATGAAGTATTTAAGGTTATTATCTAATCACTTATGTTTTTGCATCATTTTTATCGTATATATAATGAATTAATACCCATACACTGAAAATTCACAAAAACGTGGAAAAACGGCAAATTATTGCCTAATTCGATGATATTTTGTTTAAATCACATAAAGGAAAAGGAGATGATAAACGTCAAAATATTGCTAAATTCGATGATTTTCGTGCGAAACAAAATGTAAGAAAACTTGCTTAAAATGCAATATTATGCGAAATTCTGAAATTTGAAGGCCAAATCATATATCGTGATACTACATGAAATAGTATCGAAATATTGGTAAAAATGAATATATTTACGTAATATTAAACTACATGAAAACGTGAAAAAATTAACTATTTAACCATATTTGAGGATTTTAACTTCAAACCATAGAGCGAGGTTTCGTATTATTTAGATCCGAGAAAAGACATATGACAATGTTGTTTCCAAAACAAATGATAAAAAACAATGTGTTTTCATTAGAATTAACAAAAATGTTATTGATTTTCTGTGTATATTACCGATGGAAGATGTACACGAAAAACCGCTCTAATCCGGCTGAAACGTCGATATATGCAATAAAAACCGAACTTCTCCCCTTTTCAATATCTTATTCAGAATTTTAACAAGAAACAAATAGATGATTGAAAATGAAGTATTTAAGGTTATTATCTAATCAATTATGTGTTTGCATCTTTTTTATCGTATATATAATGAATTAATACCTATAAACTGAAAATTCACAAAAACGTGGAAAAACGGCAAAATATTGCCTAATTCTATGATATTTTGTTTAAATCACATAAAGGAAAAGTAGACGATAAACGTCAAAATATTGCTAAATTCGATGATTTTTCGTACGAAACAAAATGCAAGAAAACTTCCTTAAAATGCAATATTATGCGATATTCTGAGAATTGAAGGCCAAATCACATACCGTGAAACTACATGAATTAGTATCGAAATATTGGTAAAAATAAATATATTTACGTAATATCAAACTACATGATTAACGTGAAAATTCACTATTTTACCATATTTGAGGATTTTAACTTCAAATCATTGAGCGAGGTTTCGTATTATTTAGATCCAAGAGAAGACATATGACAATGTTGTTTCCAATACGAATAATAAAAAACAATGTGTTTCCAATACGAATGATAAAAAACAATGTGTTTTAATTAGAATTAACTAAAATGTTCTTGATTTTCCGTTTATATTACCGATGGAAGATGTACACGTAAACCGCTCTAATCCGGCTGAAACGTCGATTTATGCAATAAAAACCGAACTTCTCCCCTTTTCAATATCTTACTCAGTATTTTAACGAAAAACAAATAGATGATTGAAAATGATGTATTTAAGGTTATTATCTAATCAATTATGTGTTTGCATCATTTTTACCATATATAATGAATTAATACCTTTAAACTGAAAATTCACAAAAACGTGGAAAAACGGCAAAATATTGTCTTGTTCGATGATGTTTTGTTTAAATCACATAAAGGAAAAGGGGATGATAAACGTCAAAATATTGCTCAATTCGATGATTTTTCGTACGAAACAAAATGCAAGAAAACTTGCTTAAAATGCAATATTATTCGAAATTCTGAGATTTGAAGGTCAAATCACATATCGTGATACTACATGAAATAGTATCGAAATATTGGTAAAAATGAATATATTTACGTAATATCGAACTACATGATTAACGTGAAAAAAGTAACTATTTTACCATATTTGAGGATATTACCTTCAAATCATAGAGCGATGTTTCGTATTTTTTAAATCCAAGAAAAGACATATGACAATGTTGTTTCCAATACAAATGATAAAAAACAATGTGTTTTCAATAGAATTAACTAAAATGTTCTTGATTTTCCGTTTATATTACCGATGGAAGATGTACACGAAAACATCTCTATTCCGGCTAGAACGTCGATATATGCAATAAAAACAGAACTCCTCCCCTTTTCAATATCTTACTCAGTATTTAAACGAGAAATAAATAGTTGATTGAAAATGAAGTATTTAAGGTTATTATATAATCAATTATGTGTTTGCATCATTTTTATCGTATATATAATGAATTAATACCTATAAACTGAAAATTCACAAAAACGTGGAAAAACGGCAAAATATTGCCTAATTCGATGATATTTTGTTTAAATCACATAGAGGAAAAGGGGATGATACACGTCAAAATATTGATTCGAGGATTTTTCGTACGAAACAAAATGCACGAAAACTTGCTTATAATGCAATATTATGCGATATTCTGAGATTTGAAGGCCAAATCACATACCGTGAAACTACATGAATTAGTATCGAAATATTGGTAAAAATGAATATATATACGTAATATCAAACTACATGATTAACGTGAAAATTCACTATTTTACCATATTTAAGGATTTTAACTTCAAATCTTTGTGCGAGGTTTCGTATTATTTAGATCCAAGAAAAGACATATGACAATGTTGTTTCCAATACGAATGATAAAAAACAATGTGTTTCCAATACGAATGATAAAAAACAATGTGTTTTCATTAGAATTAACTAAAATGTTCTTGATTTTCCGTTTATATTACCGATGGAAGATGTACACGTAAAACCGCTCTAATCCGGCTGAAACGTCGATATATGCGATGAAAACCGAACTTCTCCCCTTTTCAATATCTTACTCAGTATTTTAACGAGAAACAAATAGATGATTGAAAATGATGTATTTAAGGTTATTATCTAATCAATTATGTGTTTGCATAATTTTTACCGTATATATAATGAATTAATACCTATAAACTGAAAATTCACAAAAACGTGGAAAAACGGCAAAATATTGCCTTATTCGATGATGTTTTGTTTAAATCACATAAAGGAAAAGGGGATGATAAACGGCAAAATATTGCTAAATTCGATGATTTTTCGTACGAAACAAAATGCAAGAAAACTTGCTTAAAATGCAATATTATGCGAAATTCTGAGATTTGAACGCCAAATCACATATCGTGATACTACATGAAATAGTATCGAAATATTGGTAAAAATGAATATATTTACGTAATATCAAACTACATGAAAAACGTGAAAAAAGTCACTATGTAACCCTATTTGAGGATTTTAACTTCAAATCATAGAGCGAGGTTTCGTATTATTTAGATCCAAGAAAAGACATATGACAATGTTGTTTCCAATACAAATGATAAAAAAACAATGTGTTTTCATTAGAATTAACTAAAATGTTCTTGATTTTCCGTTTAAATTACCGATGGAAGATGTACACGTAAAACCGCTCTAATCCGGCTGAAACGTCGATATATGCAATAAAAACCGAACTTCTCCCCTTTTCAATATCTTATTCAGAATTTTAACAAGAAACAAATAGATGATTGAAAATAAAGTATTTAAGGTTATTATCTAATCAATTATGTGTTTGCATCTTTTTTATCGTATATATAATGAATTAATACCTATAAACTGAAAATTCACAAAAACGTGGAAAAACGGCAAAATATTGCCTAATTCTATGATATTTTGTTTAAATCACATAAAGGAAAAGTAGACGATAAACGTCAAAATATTGCTAAATTCGATGATTTTTCGTACGAAACAAAATGCAAGAAAACTTGCTTAAAATGCAATATTATGCGATATTCTGAGAATTGAAGGCCAAATCACATACCGTGAAACTACATGAATTAGTATCGAAATATTGGTAAAAATAAATATATTTACGTAATATCAAACTACATGATTAACGTGAAAATTCACTATTTTACCATATTTGAGGATTTTAACTTCAAATCATTGAGCGAGGTTTCGTATTATTTAGATCCAAGAGAAGACATATGACAATGTTGTTTCCAATACGAATAATAAAAAACAATGTGTTTCCAATACGAATGATAAAAAACAATGTGTTTTAATTAGAATTAACTAAAATGTTCTTGATTTTCCGTTTATATTACCGATGGAAGATGTACACGTAAAACCGCTCTAATCCGGCTGAAACGTCGATTTATGCAATAAAAACCGAACTTCTCCCCTTTTCAATATCTTACTCAGTATTTTAACGAAAAACAAATAGATGATTGAAAATGATGTATTTAAGGTTATTATCTAATCAATTATGTGTTTGCATCATTTTTACCATATATATAATGAATTAATACCTATAAACTGAAAATTCACAAAAACGTGGAAAAACGGCAAAATATTGTCTTATTCGATGATGTTTTGTTTAAATCACATAAAGGAAAAGGGGATGATAAACGTCAAAATATTGCTAAATTCGATGATTTTTCGTACGAAACAAAATGCAAGAAAACTTGCTTAAAATGCAATATTATTCGAAATTCTGAGATTTGAAGGTCAAATCACATATCGTGATACTACATGAAATAGTATCGAAATATTGGTAAAAATGAATATATTTGCGTAATATCGAACTACATGATTAACGTGAAAAAAGTAACTATTTTACCATATTTGAGGATATTACCTTCAAATCATAGAGCGATGTTTCGTATTTTTTAAATCCAAGAAAAGACATATGACAATGTTGTTTCCAATACAAATGATAAAAAAGAATGTGTTTTCAATAGAATTAACTAAAATGTTCTTGATTTTCCGTTTATATAACCGATGGAAGATGTACACGAAAACATCTCTATTCCGGCTAGAACGTCGATATATGCAATAAAAACAGAACTCCTCCCTTTTCAATATCTTACTCAGTATTTAAACGAGAAATAAATAGTTGATTGAAAATGAAGTATTTAAGGTTATTATATAATCAATTATGTGTTTGCATCATTTTTATCGTATATATAATGAATTAATACCTATAAACTGAAAATTCACAAAAACGTGGAAAAACGGCAAAATATTGCCTAATTCGATGATATTTTGTTTAAATCACATAGAGGAAAAGGGGATGATACACGTCAAAATATTGATTCGAGGATTTTTCGTACGAAACAAAATGCAAGAAAACTTGCTTAAAATGCAATATTACGCGAAATTCTGAGATTTGAACGCCAAATCACATATCGTGATACTACATGAAATAGTATCGAAATATTGGTAAAAATGAATATATTTACGTAATATCAAACTTCATGAAAAACGTGAAAAAAGTAACTATTTAACCGTATTTGAGGATTTTAACTTCAAATCATAGAGCGAGGTTTCGTATAATTTAGATCCAAGAAAAGACATATGACAATGTTGTTTCCAATACGAATGATAAAAAACAATGTGTTTCCAATACGAATGATAAAAAACAATGTGTTTCCAATACGGATGATAAAAAACAATGTGTTTCCATATGAATTAACTAAAATGTTATTGATTTTCCGTTTATATTACCGATGGAAATGTACACGTAAAACCACTCTATTCCGGCTGAAACGTCGATATATGCAATAAAAACAAAACTTCTCCCCTTTTCAATATCTTACTCAGTATTTTAACGAGAAACAAATAGATGATTGAAAATGAAGTATTTAAGGTTATTATCTAATCAATTATGTGTTTGCATCATTTTTACCGAATATTTAATGAATTAATAACAAATAACTGAAAATTCACAAAAACGTGAAAAACCGCTAAATATTGCCTAATTCAAGGATGTTTTGTTTAAATCACATAAAGGAAAAGGGGATGATAAACGTCAAAATATTGCTAAATTCGATGATTTTTCGTACGAAACAAAATGCAAGAAAACTTGCTTAAAATGCAATATTATGCGACATTCTGAGATATGAAGGCAAAATCACATATCGTGATACTACATGAAATAGGATCGAAATATTGGTAAAAATGAACATATTTACGTAATATCAAACTACATGAATAACGTGAAAAAAGTCCACTATTTTACCATATTTGAGGATTTTAACTTCAAATCATAGACGAGGTTTCGTATTATTTGGATCCAAGAACAGACATATGACAATGTTGTTTCCAATACGAATGATAAAAAAACAATGTGTTTTCATTAGAATTAACTAAAATGTCTTGATTTTCCGTTTATATTACCAATGGAAGATGTACACGTAAAACCGCTCTAATCCGGCTGAAACGTCGATATATGCAATGAAAACCGAACTTCTCCCCGTTTTCAATATCTTGCTCAGTATTTTAACGAGAAACAAATAGATGATTGAAATGATGTATTTAAGGTTATTATCTAATCAATTATGTGTTTGCATAATTTTTACCGTATATATAATGAATTAATACCTATAAACTGAAAATTCACAAAAACGTGGCAAAAACGGCAAAATATTGCCTTATTCGATGATGTTTTGTTTAAATCACATAAAGGAAAAAGGGGATGATAAACGGCAAAATATTGCTAAATTCGATGATTTTTCGTACGAAACAAAATGCAAGAAAACTTGCTTAAAATGCAATATTATGCGAAATTCTGAGATTTGAACGCCAAATCACATATCGTGATACTACATGAAATAGTATCGAAATATTGGTAAAAATGAATATATTTACGTAATATCAAACTACATGAAAAACGTGAAAAAAGTCACTATATAACCATATTTGAGGATTTTAACTTCAAATCATAGAGCGAGGTTTCGTATTATTTAGATCCAAGAAAAGACATATGACAATGTTGTTTCCAATACAAATGATAAAAAAACAATGTGTTTTCATTAGAATTAACTAAAATGTTCTTGATTTTCCGTTTAAATTACCGATGGAAGATGTACACGTAAAACCGCTCTAATCCGGCTGAAACGTCGATATATGCAATAAAAACCGAACTTCTCCCCTTTTCAATATCTTACACAGTATTTTAACAAGAAACAAATAGATGATTGAAAATGAAGTATTTAAGGTTATTATCTAATCACTTATGTTTTTGCATCATTTTTATCGTATATATAATGAATTAATACCCATACACTGAAAATTCACAAAAACGTGGAAAAACGGCAAATTATTGCCTAATTCGATGATATTTTGTTTAAATCACATAAAGGAAAAGGAGATGATAAACGTCAAAATATTGCTAAATTCGATGATTTTCGTGCGAAACAAAATGTAAGAAAACTTGCTTAAAATGCAATATTATGCGAAATTCTGAAATTTGAAGGCCAAATCATATATCGTGATACTACATGAAATAGTATCGAAATATTGGTAAAAATGAATATATTTACGTAATATTAAACTACATGAAAAACGTGAAAAAATTAACTATTTAACCATATTTGAGGATTTTAACTTCAAATCATAGAGCGAGGTTTCGTATTATTTAGATCCGAGAAAAGACATATGACAATGTTGTTTCCAAAACAAATGATAAAAAACAATGTGTTTTCATTAGAATTAACAAAAATGTTATTGATTTTCTGTGTATATTACCGATGGAAGATGTACACGAAAAACCGCTCTAATCCGGCTGAAACGTCGATATATGCAATAAAAACCGAACTTCTCCCCTTTTCAATATCTTATTCAGAATTTTAACAAGAAACAAATAGATGATTGAAAATGAAGTATTTAAGGTTATTATCTAATCAATTATGTGTTTGCATCTTTTTTATCGTATATATAATGAATTAATACCTATAAACTGAAAATTCACAAAAACGTGGAAAAACGGCAAAATATTGCCTAGTTCTATGATATTTTGTTTAAGTCACATAAAGGAAAAGTAGACGATAAAAGTCAAAATATTGCTAAATTCGATGATTTTTCGTACGAAACAAAATGGAAGAAAACTTGCTTAAAATGCAATATTATGCGATATTCTGAGAATTGAAGGCCAAATCACATACCGTGAAACTACATGAATTAGTATCGAAATATTGGTAAAAATAATATATTTACGTAATATCAAACTACATGATTAACGTGAAAATTCACTATTTTACCATATTTGAGGATTTTAACTTCAAATCATTGAGCGAGGTTTCGTATTATTTAGATCCAAGAGAAGACATATGACAATGTTGTTTCTAATACGAATAATAAAAAACAATGTGTTTCCAATACGAATGATAAAAAACAATGTGTTTTAATTAGAATTAACTAAAATGTTCTTGATTTTCCGTTTATATTACCGATGGAAGATGTACACGTAAAACCGCTCTAATCCGGCTGAAACGTCGATTTATACAATAAAAACCGAACTTCTCCCCTTTTCAATATCTTACTCAGTATTTTAACGAGAAACAAATAGATGATTGAAAATGATGTATTTAAGGTTATTATCTAATCAATTATGTGTTTGCATCATTTTTACCGTATATATAATGAATTAATACCTATAAACTGAAAATTCACAAAAACGTGGAAAAACGGCAAAATATTGCCTAATTCGATGATATTGTGTTTAAATCACATAGAGGAAAAGGGGATGATACACGTCAAAATATTGATTCGAGGATTTTTCGTACGAAACAAAATGCAAGAAAACTTGCTTAAAATGCAATATTATGCGAAATTCTGAGATTTGAAGGCCAAATCACATATCGTGATACTACATGAAATAGTATCGAAATATTGATAAAAATTAATATATATACGTAATATCAAACTACATGATTAACGTGAAAAAAAAACTATTTTACCATATTTGAGGATTTTAACTTCAAAAAATAGAGCGATGTTTCGTATTATTTAGATCCAAGAAAAGACATATGACAATGTTGTTTCGAATACAAATGATAAAAACAATGTGTTTTCATTAGAATTAACTAAAATATTCCTGATTTTCCGTTTATATTACCGAGGGAAGATGTACACGAAAACATCTCTATTCCGGCTGGAACGTCGATATATGCAATAAAAACAGAACTCCTCCCCTTTTCAATATCTTACTCAGTATTTAAACGAGAAAGAAATAGTTGATTGAAAATGAAGTATTTAAGGTTATTATATAATCAATTATGTGTTTGTATCATTTTTATCGAATATTTAATGAATTAATAACAAATAACTGAAAATTCACACAAACGTGAAAAACCGCTAAATATTGCCTAATTCAAGGATGTTTTGTTTAAATCACATAAAGGAAAAGGGGATGATAAACGTCAAAATATGGCTAAATTCGATGATTTTTCGTACGAAACAAAATGCAAGAAAACTTGCTTGAAATGCAATATTATGCGACATTCTGAGATATGAAGGCCAAATCACATATCGTGATACTACATGAAATAGGATCGAAATATTGGTAAAAATGAATATATTTACGTAATATCAAACTACATGATTAACGTGAAAAAGTCACTATTTTACCATATTTGAGGATTTTAACTTCAAATCATAGAGCGAGGTTTCGTATTATTTAGATCCAAGAAAAGACATATGAAAATGTTATTTCCAAAACGAATGATAAAAAACAATGTGTTTTCATTAGAATTAACTAAAATGTTCTTGATTTTCCGTTTATATTACCGATGGAAGATGTACACGTAAAACCGCTCTAATCCGGCTGAAACGTCGATATATGCAATAAAAACCGAACTTCTCCCCTTTTCAATATCTTATTCAGAATTTTAACGAGAAACAAATAGATGATTAAAATGAAGTATTTAAGGTTATTATCTAATCAATTATTATTTTGCATCATTTTTATCGTATATATAATGAATTAATACCTATAAACTGAAAATTCACAAAACGTGGAAAAACGGCAAAATATTGCCTAATTCGATGATATTTTGTTTATATCACATAAAGGAAAAGTAGACGATAAACGTCAACATATTGCTAAATTCGATGACTTTTCGTACGAAACAAAATGCAAGAAAACTTGCTTAAAATGCAATATTATGCGATATTCTGAGATTTGAAGGCCAAATCACATACCGTGAAACTACATGAATTAGTATCGAAATATTGGTAAAAATGAATATATTTACGTAATATCAAACTACATGATTAACGTGAAAATTCACTATTTTTCCATATTTAAGGATTTTAACTTCAAATCATTGAGCGAGGTTTCGTATTATTTAGATCCAAGAAAAGACATATGACAATGTTGTTTCCAATACGAATGATAAAAAACAATGTGTTTCCAATACGAATGATAAAAAACAATGTGTTTTCATTAGAATTAACTAAAATGTTCTTGATTTTCCGTTTACATTACCGATGGAAGATGTACACGTAAAAATATTGCCTTATTCGATGATGTTTTGTTTAAATCACATAAAGGAAAAGGGGATGATAAACGTCAAAATATTGCTAAATTCGATGATTTTTCGTACGAAACAAAATGCAAGAAAACTTGCTTAAAAATGCAATATTATGCGAAATTCTCAGATTTGAACGCCAAATCACATATCGTGATACTACATGAAATAGTATCGAAGTATAAAAACCGAACTTCTCCCCTTTTCAATATCTTATTCAGAATTTTAACAAGAAACAAATAGATGATTGAAAATGAAATATTTAAGGTTATTATCTAATCAATTATGTGTTTGCATCTTTTTTATCGTATATATAATGAATTAATACCTATTAACTGAAAATTCACAAAAACGTGGAAAAACGGCAAAATATTGCCTAATTCTATGATATTTTGTTTAAATCACATAAAGGAAAAGTAGACGATAAACGTCAAAATATTGCTAAATTCGATGATTTTTCGTACGAAACAAAATGCAAGAAAACTTGCTTATAATGCAATATTATGCGATATTCTGAGAATTGAAGGCCAAATCACATACCGTGAAACTACATGAATTAGTATCGAAATATTGGTAAAAATAAATATATTTACGTAATATCAAACTACATGATTAACGTGAAAATTCACTATTTTATCATATTTGATGATTTTAACTTCAAATCATTGAGCGAGGTTTCGTATTATTTAGATCCAAGAAAAGACATATGACAATGTTGTTTCCAATACGAATGATAAAAAACAATGTGTTTCCAATACGAATGATAAAAAACAATGTGTTTTAATTAGAATTAACTAAAATGTTCTTGATTTTCCGTTTATATTACCGATGGAAGATGTACACGTAAAACCGCTCTAATTCGGCTGAAACGTCGATTTATGCAATAAAAACCGAACTTCTCCCCTTTCAATATCTTACTCAGCATTTTAACGAGAAACAAATAGATGATTGGAAATGAAGTATTTAAGGTTATTATCTAATCAATTATGTGTTTGCATAAATTTTATCGTATATATAATGAATTAATACCTATAACTGAAAATTCACAAAAACGTGGAATAACGGCAAAATATTGCCTAATTCGATGATATTTTGTTTAAATCACATAAAGGAAAAGGAGATGATAAACGTCAAAATATTGCAAAATTCGATGATTTTTCATACGAAACAAAATGCAAGAAAACTTGCTTAAAATGCAATATTATGCGAAATTCGGAGATATGAAGGACAAATCACATATCGTGATACTAGATGAAATAGTATCGAAATATTGGTAAAAATGAATATATTTACGTAATATCAAACTACATGAAAAACGTGAAAAAATTAACTATTTAATCATATTTGAGGATTTTAACTTCAAATCATAGAGCAAGGTTTCGTATTATTTAGATCCAAGAAATGACATATGACAATGTTGTTTCCAATACAAATGATAAAAAACAATGTGTTTTCATTAGAATTAACTAAAATGTTCTTGATTTTCCGTTTATATTACCGATGGAAGATGTACACGAAAACATCTCTATTCCGGCTAGAACGTCGATATATGCAATAAAAACAGAACTCCTCCTCTTTTCAATATCTTACTCAGTATTTAAACGAGAAACAAATAGTTGATTGAAAATGAAGTATTTAAGGTTATTATATAATCAATTATGTGTTTGCATCATTTTTATCGTAATATAATGAATTAATACCTATAAACTGAAAATTCACAAAAACGTGGAAAAACGGCAAAATATTGCCTAATTTGATGATATTTTGTTTAAATCACATAGAGGAAAAGGGGATGATACACGTCAAAATATTGATTCGAGGATTTTTCGTACGAAACAAAATGCAAGCAAACTTGCTTAAAATGCAATATTATGCGAAATTCTGAGATTTGAAGGCCAAATCACATATCGTGATACTACATGAAATAGTATCGAAATATTAATAAAAATTAATATATATACGTAATATCAAACTACATGATTAACGTGAAAAAAAAATATTTACCATATTTGAGGATTTTAACTTCAAAATAGAGCGATGTTTCGTATTATTTAGATCCAAGAAAAGACATATGACAATGTTGTTTCCAATACAAATGATAAAAACAATGTGTTTTCATTAGAATTAACTAAAATATTCCTGATTTTCCGTTTATATTACCGATGGAAGATGTACACGAAAACATCTCTATTCCGGCTAGAACGTCGATATATGCAATAAAAACAGAACTCCTCCTCTTTTCAATATCTTACTCAGTATTTAAACGAGAAACAAATAGTTGATTGAAAATGAAGTATTTAAGGTTATTATATAATCAATTATGTGTTTGCATCATTTTTATCGTATATATAATGAATTAATACCTATAAACTGAAAATTCACAAAAACGTGGAAAAACGGCAAAATATTGCCTAATTTGATGATATTTTGTTTAAATCACATAGAGGAAAAGGGGATGATACACGTCAAAATATTGATTCGAGGATTTTTCGTACGAAACAAAATGCAAGCAAACTTGCTTAAAATGCAATATTATGCGAAATTCTGAGATTTGAAGGCCAAATCACATATCGTGATACTACATGAAATAGTATCGAAATATTAATAAAAATTAATATATATACGTAATATCAAACTACATGATTAACGTGAAAAAAAAACTATTTTACCATATTTGAGGATTTTAACTTCAAAAAATAGAGCGATGTTTCGTATTATTTAGATCCAAGAAAAGACATATGACAATGTTGTTTCCAATACAAATGATAAAAACAATGTGTTTTCATTAGAATTAACTAAAATATTCCTGATTTTCCGTTTATATTACCGATGGAAGATGTACACGAAAACATCTCTATTCCGGCTGGAACGTCGATATATGCAATAAAAACAGAACTCCTCCCCTTTTCAATATCTTACTCAGTATTTAAACGAGAAAGAAATAGTTGATTGAAAATGAAGTATTTAAGGTTATTATATAATCAATTATGTGTTTGTATCATTTTTATCGTATATATATTGAATTAATACCTATAAACTGAAAATTCACAAAAACGTGGAAAAACGGCAAAATATTGCCTAATTCGATGATATTTTGTTTAAATCACATAAAGGAAAAGGAGATGATAAACGTCAAAATATTGCAAAATTCGATGATTTTTCATACGAAACAAAATGCAAGAAAACTTGCTTAAAATGCAATATTATGCGAAATTCGGAGATATGAAGGCCAAATCACATTTCGTGATACAAGATGAAATAGTATCGAAATATTGGTAAAAATGAATATATTTACGTAATATCAAACTACATGAAAAACGAGAAAAAATTAACTATTTAATCATATTTGAGGATTTTAACTTCAAATCATAGAGCAAGGTTTCGTATTATTTAGATCCAAGAAATGACATATGACAATGTTGTTTCCAATACAAATGATAAAAAACAATGTGTTTTCATTAGAATTAACTAAAATGTTCTTGATTTTCCGTTTATATTACCGATGGAAGATGTACACGAAAACATCTCTATTCCGGCTAGAACGTCGATATATACAATAAAAACAGAACTCCTCCTCTTTTCAATATCTTACTCAGTATTTAAACGAGAAACAAATAGTTGATTGAAAATGAAGTATTTAGGTTATTATATAATCAATTATGTGTTTGCATCATTTTTATCGTATATATAATGAATTAATACCTATAAACTGAAAATTCACAAAAACGTGGAAAAACGGCAAAATATGCTAATTCGATGATATTTTGGTTTAAATCACATAGAGGAAAAGGGGATGATACACGTCAAAATATTGATTCGAGGATTTTTCGTACGAAACAAAATGCAAGCAAACTTGCTTAAAATGCAATATTATGCGAAATTCTGAGATTTGAAGGCCAAATCACATATCGTGATACTACATGAAATAGTATCGAAATATTAATAAAAATTAATATATATACGTAATATCAAACTACATGATTACGTGAAAAAAAAACTATTTTACCATATTTGAGGATTTTAACTTCAAAAAATAGAGCGATCGTTTCGTATATTTAGATCCAAGAAAAGACATATGACAATGTTGTTCCAATACAAATGATAAAAACAATGTGTTTTTCATTAGAATTAACTAAAATATTCCTGATTTTCCGTTTATATTACCGATGGAAGATGTACACGGAAAACATCTCTATTCCGGCTGGAACGTCGATATATGCAATAAAAACAGAACTCCTCCCCTTTTCAATATCTTACTCAGTATTTAAACGAGAAAGAAATAGTTGATTGAAAATGAAGTATTTAAGGTTATTATATAATCAATTATGTGTTTGTATCATTTTTATCGTATATATATAGAATTAATACCTATAAACTGAAAAATTCACAAAAACGTGGAAAAACGGCAAAAATATTGCCTAATTCGATGATATTTTGTTTAAATCACATAAAGGAAAAGGAGATGATAAACGTCAAAATATTGCAAAATTCGATGATTTTTCATACGAAACAAAATGCAAGAAAACTTGCTTAAAATGCAATATTATGCGAAATTCGGAGATATGAAGGCCAAATCACATTTCGTGATACAAGATGAAATAGTATCGAAATATTGGTAAAAATGAATATATTTACGTAATATCAAACTACATGAAAAACGAGAAAAAATTAACTATTTAATCATATTTGAGGATTTTAACTTCAAATCATAGAGCAAGGTTTCGTATTATTTTAGATCCAAGAAATGACATATGACAATGTTGTTTCCAATACAAATGATAAAAAACAATGTGTTTTCATTAGAATTAACTAAAATGTTCTTGATTTTCCGTTTATATTACCGATGGAAGATGTACACGAAAACATCTCTATTCCGGCTAGAACGTCGATATATACAATAAAAACAGAACTCCTCCTCTTTTCAATATCTTACTCAGTATTTAAACGAGAAACAAATAGTTGATTGAAAATGAAGTATTTAAGGTTATTATATAATCAATTATGTGTTTGCATCATTTTTATCGTATATATAATGAATTAATACCTATAAACTGAAAATTCACAAAAACGTGGAAAAACGGCAAAAATATTGCCTAATTCGATGATATTTTGTTTAAATCACATAGAGGAAAAGGGGATGATACACGTCAAAATATTGATTCGAGGATTTTTCGTACGAAACAAAATGCAAGCAAACTTGCTTAAAATGCAATATTATGCGAAATTCTGAGATTTGAAGGCCAAATCACATATCGTGATACTACATGAAATAGTATCGAAATATTAATAAAAATTAATATATATACGTAATATCAAACTACATGATTAACGTGAAAAAAAAAAACTATTTACCATATTTGAGGATTTTAACTTCAAAAAATAGAGCGATGTTTCGTATTATATTAGATCCAAGAAAAGACATATGACAATGTTGTTTCCAATACAAATGATAAAAACAATGTGTTTTCATTAGAATTAACTAAAATATTCCTGATTTTCCGTTTATATTACCGATGGAAGATGTACACGAAAACATCTCTATTCCGGCTGGAACGTCGATATATGCAATAAAAACAGAACTCCTCCCCTTTTCAATATCTTACTCAGTATTTAAACGAGAAAGAAATAGTTGATTGAAAATGAAGTATTTAAGGTTATTATATAATCAATTATGTGTTTGTATCATTTTTATCGTATATATATTGAATTAATACCTATAAACTGAAAATTCACAAAAACGTGGAAAAACGGCAAAATATTGCCTAATTCGATGATATTTTGTTTAAATCACATAGAGGAAAAGGGGATGATAAACGTCAAAATATTGCTAAATTCGATGATTTTTCGTACGAAACAAAATGCAAGAAAACTTGCTTAAAATGATATATTATGCGAAATTCTGAGATTTGAACGCCAAAAACACATATCGTGATACTACATGAAATAGTATCGAAGTATTGGTAAAAATGAATATATTAACGTAATATCAAACTACATGATTAACGTGAAAAAGTCACTATTTTACCATATTTGAGGATTTTAACTTCAAATCATAGAGCGAGGTTTCGTATTATTTAGATCCAAGAAAAGACATATGACAATGTTGTTTCCAATACGGATGATAAAAAACAATGTGTTTCCATATGAATTAACTAAAATGTTATTGATTTTCCGTTTATATTACCGATGGAAATGTACACGTAAAACCGCTCTCTTCGGCTGAAACGTCGATATATGCAATAAAAACAGAACTTCTCCCCTTTTCAATATCTTACTCAGTATTTTAACGAGAAACAAATAGATGATTGAAAATGAAGTATTTAAGGTTATTATCTAATCAATTATGTGTTTGCATCATTTTTATCGAATATTTAATGAATTAATAACAAATTACTGAAAATTCACAAAAACGTGAAAAACCGCTAAATATTGCCTAATTCAAGGATGTTTTTGTTTAAATCACATAAAGGAAAAGGGGATGATAAACGTCAAAATATTGCTAAATTCGATGATTTTTCGTACGAAACAAAATGCAAGAAAACTTGCTTAAAGTGCAATATTATGCAACATTCTGAGATATGAAGGCCAAATCACATATCGTGATACTACATGAAATAGGATCGAAATATTGGTAAAAATGAATATATTTACGTAATATCAAACTACATGATTAACGTGAAAAAGTCACTATTTTACCATATTTGAGGATTTTAACTTCAAATCATAGAGCGAGGTTTCGTATTATTTAGATCCAAGAAAAGACCTATGACAATGTTGTTTCCAAAACGAATGATAAAAAACAATGTGTTTTCATTAGAATTAACTAAAATGTTCTTGATTTTCCGTTTATATTACCGATGGAAGATGTACACGTAAAACCGCTCAAATCCGGCTGAAACGTCGATATATGCAATAAAACCGAACTTCTCCCCTTTTCAATATCTTATTCAGAATTTTAACGAGAAACAAATAGATGATTGAAAATGAAGTATTTAAGGTTATTATCTAATCAATTATTAGTTTGCATCATTTTTATCGTATATATAATGAATTAATACCTATAAACTGAAAAATCACAAAAACGTTTAAAAACGGCAAAATATTGCCTAATTCGATGATATTTTGTATAAATCACATTAAGGAAAAGTAGACGATAAACGTCAAAATATTGCTAAATTCGATTACTTTTCGTACGAAACAAAATGCAAGAAAACATGCTTAAAATGCAATATTATGCGATATTCTGAGATTTGAAGGCCAAATCACATACCGTGAAACTACATGAATTAGTATCGAAATATTGTAAAAAATGAATATATTTACGTAATATCAAACTACATGATTAACGTGAAAAATTCACTATTTTTCCATATTTGAGGATTTTAACTTCAAATCATTGAGCGAGGTTTCGTATTATTTAGATCCAAAAAAACACATATGACAATGTTGTTTCCAATACGAATGATAAAAAACAATGTGTTTCCAATACGAATGATAAAAAACAATGTGTTTTCATTAGAATTAACTAAAATGTTCTTGATTTTCCGTTTATATTACCGATGGAAGATGTACACGTAAAACCGCTCTAATCCGGCTGAAACGTCGATATATGCAATAAAAACCGAACTTCTCCCTTTTCAATATCTTACTCAGTATTTTAACGAGAAACAAATAGATGATTGAAAATGATGTATTTAAAGTTATTATCTAATCAATTATGTGTTTGCATCATTTTTACCGTATATATAATGAATTAATACCTATAAACTGAAAATTCACAAAAACGTGGAAAAACGGCAAAATATTGCCTTTTTCGATGATGTTTTGTTTAAATCACATAAAGGAAAAGGGGATGATAAACGTTAAAATATTGCTAAATTCGATGATTTTTCGTACGAAACAAAATGCAAGAAAACTTGCTTAAAATGCAATATTATGCGAAATTCTGAGATTTGAAGTCAAATCACATATCGTGATACTACATGAAATAGGATCGAAATATTGATAAAAATGAATATATTTACGTAATATCAAACTACATGATTAACGTGAAAAAGTCACTATTTTACCATATTTGAGGATTTTAACTTCAAATCATAGAGCGAGGTTTCGTATTATTTAGATCCAAGAAAAGACATATGACAATGTTGTTTCCAATACAATGATAAAAAACAATGTGTTTTCATTAGAATTAACTAAAATGTTCTTGATTTTCCGTTTAAATTACCGATGGAAGATGTACACGTAAAACCGCTCTAATCCGGCTGAAACGTCGATATATGCAATAAAATCCGAACTTCTCCCTTTTTCAATATCTTACTCAGTATTTTAACAAGAAGCAAATAGATGATTGAAAATGAAGTATTTAAGGTTATTATCTAATCAATTATGTGTTTGTATCATTTTTATCGTATATATAATGAATTAATACCCATAGACTGAAAATTCACAAAAACGTGGAAAAACGGCAAAATATTGCCTAATTCGATGATATTTTGTTTAAATCACATAGAGGGAAAAGGGGATGATACACGTCAAAATATTGATTCGAGGATTTTTCGTACGAAACAAAATGCAAGAAAACTTGCTTAAAATGCAATATTATGCGAAATTCTGAGATTTGAAGGCCAAATCACATATCGTGATACTACATGAAATAGTATCGAAATATTGATAAAAATTAATATATATACGTAATATCAAACTACATGATTAACGTGAAAAAATAAACTATTTTACCATATTTGAGGATTTTAACTTCAAAAAATAGAGCGATGTTTCGTATTATTTAGATCCAAGAAAAGACATATGACAATGTTGTTTCCAATACGAATGATAAAAACAATGTGTTTCCAATACGAATGATAAAAAACAATGTGTTTCCAATACGGATGATAAAAAACAATGTGTTTCCATATGAATTAACTAATATGTTATTGATTTTCCGTTTATATTACCGATGGAAATGTACACGTAAAACCGCCCTATTCCGGCTGAAACGTCGATATATGCAATAAAAACAGAACTTCTCCCCTTTTCAATATCTTACTCAGTATTTTAACGAGAAACAAATAGATGATTGAAAATGAAGTATTTAAGGTTATTATCTAATCAATTATGTGTTTGCATCATTTTTATCGAATATTTAATGAATTAATAACAAATAACTGAAAATTCACAAAAACGTGAAAAACCGCTAAATATTGCCTAATTCAAGGATGTTTTGTTTAAATCACATAAAGGAAAAGGGATGATAAACGTCAAAATATTGCTAAATTCGATGATTTTCGTACGAAACAAATGCAAGAAAACTTGCTTAAAATGCAATATTATGCGACATTCTGAGATATGACGGCCAAATCACATATCGTGATACTACATGAAATAGGATCGAAATATTGGTAAAAATGAATATATTTACGTAATATCAAACTACATGCTTAACGTGAAAAAGTCACTATTTTACCATATTTGAGGATTTTAACTTCAAATCATAGAGCGAGGTTTCGTATTATTTGGATCCAAGAAAAGACATATGAAAATGTTGTTTCCAATACGAATGATAAAAAACAATGTGTTTTCATTAGAATTAACTAAAATGTTCTTGATTTTCCGTTTATATTACCGATGGAAGATGTACACGTAAAACCGCTCTAATCCGGCTGAAACGTCGATATATGCAATAAAACCGAACTTCTCCCCTTTTCAATATCTTATTCAGAATTTTAACGAGAAACAAATAGATGATTGAAATGAAGTATTTAAAGTTATTATCTAATCAATTATTATTTTGCATCATTTTTATCGTATATATAATGAATTAATACCTATAACTGAAAATTCACAAAAACGTGGAAAAACGGCAAAATATTGCCTAATTCGATGATATTTTGTTTAAATCACATAAAGGAAAAGTAGACGATAAACGTCAAAATATTGCTAAATTCGATGATTTTTCGTACGAAACAAAAATGCAAGAAAACTTGCTTATAATGCAATATTATTCAATATTCTGAGATTGAAGGCCAAATCACATACCGTGAAACTACATGAATTAGTATCGAAATATTGGTAAAAATGAATATATTACGTAATATCAAACTACATGATTAACGTGAAAATTCACTATTTTACCATATTTAAGGATTTTAACTTCAAATCATTGAGCGAGGTTTCGTATTATTTAGATCCAAGAAAAGACATATGACAATGTTGTTTCCAATACGAATGATAAAAAACAATGTGTTTCCAATACGAATGATAAAAAACAATGTGTTTTCATTAGAATTAACTAAAATGTTCTTGATTTTCCGTTTATATTACCGATGGAAGATGTACACGTAAAAATATTGCCTTATTCGATGATGTTTTGTTTAAATCACATAAAGGAAAAGGGGATGATAAACGTCAAAATATTGCTAAATTCGATGATTTTTCGTACGAAACAAAATGCAAGAAAACTTGCTTAAAATGCAATATTATGCGAAATTCTCAGATTTGAACGCCAAATCACATATCGTGATACTACATGAAATAGGTATCGAAGTATAAAACCGAACTTCTCCCCTTTTCAATATCTTATTCAGAATTTTAACAAGAAACAAATATATGATTGAAAATGAAATATTTAAGGTTATTATCTAATCAATTATGTGTTTGCATCTTTTTTATCGTATATGAAATGAATTAATACCTATTAACTGAAAATTCACAAAAACGTGGAAAAAACGGCAAAATATTGCCTAATTCTATGATATTTTGTTTAAATCACATAAAGGAAAAGTAGACGATAAACGTCAAAATATTGCTAAATTCGATGATTTTTCGTACGAAACAAAATGCAAGAAAACTTGCTTATAATGCAATATTATGCGATATTCTGAGAATTGAAGGCCAAATCACATACCGTGAAACTACATGAATTAGTATCGAAATATTGGTAAAAATAAATATATTTACGTAATATCAAACTACATGATTAACGTGAAAATTCACTATTTTACCATATTTGAGGATTTTAACTTCAAATCATTGAGCGAGGTTTCGTATTATTTAGATCCAAGAAAAGACATATGACAATGTTGTTTCCAATACGAATGATAAAAAACAATGTGTTTCCAATACGAATGATAAAAAACAATGTGTTTTAATTAGAATTAACTAAAATGTTCTTGATTTTCCGTTTATATTACCGATGGAAGATGTACCTGTAAAACCGCTCTAATTCGGCTGAAACGTCGATTTATGCAATAAAAACCGAACTTCTCCCCTTTTCAATATCTTACTCAGTATTTTAACGAGAAACAAATAGATGATTGAAAATGAAGTATTTAAGGTTATTATCTAATCAATTATGTGTTTGCATAAATTTTATCGTATATATAATGAATTAATACCTATAACTGAAAATTCACAAAAACGTGGAAAAACGGCAAAATATTGCCTAATTCGATGATATTTTGTTTAAATCACATAAAGGAAAAGGAGATGATAAACGTCAAAATATTGCAAAATTCGATGATTTTTCATACGAAACAAAATGCAAGAAAACTTGCTTAAAATGCAATATTATGCGAAATTCGGAGATATGAAGGCCAAATCACATATCGTGATACAAGATGAAATAGTATCGAAATATTGGTAAAAATGAATATATTTACGTAATATCAAACTACATGAAAAACGTGAAAAAATTAACTATTTAATCATATTTGAGGATTTTAACTTCAAATCATAGAGCAAGGTTTCGTATTATTTAGATCCAAGAAATGACATATGACAATGTTGTTTCCAATACAAATGATAAAAAACAATGTGTTTTCATTAGAATTAACTAAAATGTTCTTGATTTTCCGTTTATATTACCGATGGAAGATGTACACGAAAACATCTCTATTCCGGCTAGAACGTCGATATATGCAATAAAAACAGAACTCCTCCTCTTTTCAATATCTTACTCAGTATTTAAACGAGAAACAAATAGTTGATTGAAAATTAAGTATTTAAGGTTATTATATAATCAATTATGTGTTTGCATCATTTTTATCGTATATATAATGAATTAATACCTATAAACTGAAAATTCACAAAAACGTGGAAAAACGGCAAAATATTGCCTAATTCGATGATATTTTGTTTAAATCACATAGAGGAAAAGGGGATGATACACGTCAAAATATTGATTCGAGGATTTTTCGTACGAAACAAAATGCAAGCAAACTTGCTTAAAATGCAATATTATGCGAAATTCTGAGATTTGAAGGCCAAATCACATATCGTGATACTACATGAAATAGTATCGAAATATTAATAAAAATTAATATATATACGTAATATCAAACTACATGATTAACGTGAAAAAAAAAAAACTATTTTACCATATTTGAGGATTTTATCTTCAAAAAATAGAGCGATGTTTCGTATTATTTAGATCCAAGAAAAGACATATGACAATGTTGTTTCCAATACAAATGATAAAAACAATGTGTTTTCATTAGAATTAACTAAAATATTCCTGATTTCCGTTTATATTACCGATGGAAGATGTACACGAAAACATCTCTATTCCGGCTGGAACGTCGATATATGCAATAAAAACAGAACTCCTCCCCTTTTCAATATCTTACTCAGTATTTAAACGAGAAAGAAATAGTTGATTGAAAATGAAGTATTTAAGGTTATTATATAATCAATTATGTGTTTGTATCATTTTTATCGTATATATATTGAATTAATACCTATAAACTGAAAATTCACAAAAACGTGGAAAAACGGCAAAATATTGCCTAATTCGATGATATTTTATTTAAATCACATAGAGGAAAAGGGGATGATAAACGTCAAAATATTGCTAAATTCGATGATTTTTCGTACGAAACAAAATGCAAGAAAACTTGCTTAAAATGATATATTATGCGAAATTCTGAGATTTGAACGCCAAAACACATATCGTGATACTACATGAAATAGTATCGAAGTATTGGTAAAAAATGAATATATTAACGTAATATCAAACTACATGATTAACGTGAAAAAAGTCACTATTTACCATATTTGAGGATTTTAACTTCAAATCATAGAGCGAGGTTTCGTATTATTTAGATCCAAGAAAAGACATATGACAATGTTGTTTCCAATACGGATGATAAAAAACAATGTGTTTCCATATGAATTAACTAAAATGTTATTGATTTTCCGTTTATATTACCGATGGAAATGTACACGTAAAACCGCTCTATTCCGGCTGAAACGTCGATATATGCAATAAAAACAGAACTTCTCCCCTTTTCAATATCTTACTCAGTATTTTAACGAGAAACAAATAGATGATTGAAAATGAAGTATTTAAGGTTATTATCTAATCAATTATGTGTTTGCATCATTTTTATCGAATATTTAATGAATTAATAACAAATTACTGAAAAATTCACAAAAAAGTGAAAAACCGCTAAATATTGCCTAATTGAAGGATGTTTTGTTTAAATCACATAAAGGAAAAGGGGATGATAAACGTCAAAATATTGCTAAATTCGATGATTTTTCGTACGAAACAAAATGCAAGAAAACTTGCTTAAAGTGCAATATTATGCGACATTCTGAGATATGAAGGCCAAATCACATATCGTGATACTACATGAAATAGGATCGAAATATTGGTAAAAATGAATATATTTACGTAATATCAAACTACATGATTAATGTGAAAAAGTCACTATTTTACCATATTTGAGGATTTTAACTTCAAATCATAGAGCGAGGTTTCGTATTATTTAGATCCAAGAAAAGACCTATGACAATGTTGTTTCCGAAACGAATGATAAAAAACAATGTGTTTTCATTAGAATTAACTAAAATGTTCTTGATTTTCCGTTTAAATTACCGATGGAAGATGTAAACGTAAAACCGCTCTAATCCGGCTGAAACGTCGATATATGCAATAAAAACCGAACTTCTCCCCTTTTCAATATCTTATTCAGAATTTTAACGAGAAACAAATAGATGATTGAAAATGAAGTATTTAAGGTTATTATCTAATCAATTATTATTTTGCATCATTTTTATCGTATATATAATGAATTAATACCTATAAACTGAAAAATCACAAAAACGTTTAAAAACGGCAAAATATTGCCTAATTCGATAATATTTTGTATAAATCACATTAAGGAAAAGTAGACGATAAAACGTCAAAATATTGCTAAATTCGATTACTTTTCGTACGAAACAAAATGCAAGAAAACTTGCTTAAAATGCAATATTATGCGATATTCTGAGATTTGAAGGCCAAATCACATACCGTGAAACTACATGAATTAGTATCGAAATATTGGTAAAAATGAATATATTTACGTAATATCAAACTACATGATTAACGTGAAAATTCACTATTTTTCCATATTTGAGGATTTTAACTTCAAATCATTGAGCGAGGTTTCTTATTATTTAGATCCAAAAAAACACATATGACAATGTTGTTTCCAATACGAATGATAAAAAACAATGTGTTTCCAATACGAATGATAAAAAACAATGTGTTTCCAATACAAATGATAAAAAACAATGTGTTTTCATTAGAATTAACTAAAATGTTCTTGATTTTCCGTTTAAATTACCGATGGAAGATGTACACGTAAAACCGCTCTAATCCGGCTGAAATGTCGATATATGCAATAAAATCCGAACTTCTCCCCTTTTCAATATCTTACTCAGTATTTTAACAAGAAGCAAATAGATGATTGAAAATGAAGTATTTAAGGTTATTATCTAATCAATTATGTGTTTGTATCATTTTTATCGTATATATAATGAATTAATACCCATAGACTGAAAATTCACAAAAACGTGGAAAAACGGCAAAATATTGCCTAATTCGATGATATTTTGTTTAAATCACATAAAGGAAAAGAAGATGATAAAATGCGACATTCTGAGATATGAAGGCCAAATCACATATCGTGATACTACATGAAATAGGATCGAAATATTGGTAAAAATGAATATATTTACGTAATATCAAACTACATGATTACGTGAAAAAGTCACTATTTTACCATATTTGAGGATTTTAACCTCAAATCATAGAGCGAGGTTTCGTATTATTTGGATCCAAGAAAAGACATATGACAATGTTGTTTCCAATACGAATGATAAAAAACAATGTATTTCATTAGAATTAACTAAAATGTTCTTGATTTTCCGTTTATATTACCGATGGAAGATGTACACGTAAAACCGCTCTAATCCGGCTGAAACGTCGATATATGCAATAAAAAACCGAACTTCTCCCCTTTTCAATATCTTATTAAGAATTTTAACGAGAAACAAATAGATGATTGAAAATGAAGTATTTAAGGTTATTATCTAATCAATTAATATTTTGCATCATTTTTATCGTATATATAATGAATTAATACCTATAAACTGAAAATTCACAAAAACGTGGAAAAAACGGCAAAATATTGCCTAATTCGATGATATTTTATTTAAATCACATAAAGGAAAGTAGACGATAAACGTCAAAATATTGCTAAATTCGATGATTTTTCGTACGAAACAAAATGCAAGAAAACTTGCTTATAATGCAATATTATGCGATATTCTGAGATTTGAAGGCCAAATCACATACCGTGAAACTACATGAATTAGTATCGAAATATTGTAAAAATGAATATATTTACGTAATATCAAACTACATGATTAACGTGAAAATTCCCTTTTTACCATATTTAAGGATTTTAACTTCAAATCATTGAGCGAGGTTTCGTATTATTTGGATCCAAGAAAAGACATATGACAATGTTGTTTCCAATACGAATGATAAAAAACAATGTGTTTCCAATACGAATGGTAACAAACAATGTGTTTTCATTAGAATTAACTAAAATGTTCTTGATTTTCCGTTTATATTACCGATGGAAGTTGTACACGTAAAAATATTGCCTTATTCGATGATGTTTTGTTTAAATCACATAAAGGAAAAGGGGATGATAAACGTCAAAATATTGCTAAATTCGATGATTTTTCGTACGAAACAAAATGCAAGAAAACTTGCTTAAAATGCAATATTATGCGAAATTCTGAGATTTGAACGCCAAATCACATATCGTGATACTACATGAAATAGTATCGAAGTATAAAAACCGAACTTCTCCCCTTTTCAATATCTTATTCAGAATTTTAACAAGAAACAAATAGATGATTGAAAATGAAGTATTTAAGGTTATTATCTAATCAATTATGTGTTTGCATCTTTTTTATCGTATATATAATGAATTAATATCTATAAACTGAAAATTCACAAAAACGTGGAAAAACGGCAAAATATTGCCTTATTCGATGATGTTTTGTTAAATCACATTAAGGAAAAAGGGGATGATAAACGTCAAAATATGCTAAATTCGATGATTTTTCGTACGAAACAAAATGCAAGAAAACTTGCTTAAAATGCAATATTATGCGAAATTCTGAGATTTGAAGGTCAAATCACATATCGTGATACTACATGAAATAGTATCGAAATATTGGTAAAAATGAATATATTTACGTAATATAAAACTACATGATTAACGTGAAAATTCACTATTTTTCCATATATGAGGATTTTAACTTCAAATCATTGAGCGAGGATTCGTATTATTTAGATCCATGAAAAGGCATATGACAATGTTGTTTCCAATACGAATGATAAAAAACAATGTGTTTCCAATACGAATGATAAAAAAACAATGTGTTTTCATTAGAATTAACTAAATGTTCTTGATTTTCCGTTTATATTACCGATGGAAGATGTACACGTAAAACCGCTCTAATCCGGCTGAAACGTCGATATATGCAATAAAAACCGAACTTCTCCCCTTTTCAATATCTTACTCAGTATTTTAAGGAGAAACAAATAGATGATTGAAAATGAAGTATTTAAGGTTATTATCTAATCAATTATGTGTTTGCATCATTTTTATCGTATATATAATGAATTAATACCTATAAACTGAAAATTCACAAAAACGGGGAAAAACGGCAAAATATTGCCTAATTCGATGATATTTTGTTTAAATCACATAGAGGAAAAGGAGACGATAAACGTCAAAATATGCTAAATTCGATGATTTTTCGTACAAAACAAAATGCAAGAAAACTTGTTTAAAATGCAATATTATGCGAAATTCTGAGATTTGAAGGCCAAATCACATATCGTGATACTACATGAAATAGTATCGAAATATTGGTAAAAATGAATATATTTACGTAATATCAAACTACATGAAAAACGTGAAAAAAATCACTATATAACCATATTTGAGGATTTTAACTTCAAATCATAGAGCGAGGTTTCGTATTATTTAGATCCAAGAAAAGACATATGACAATGTTGTTTCCAATACAAATGATAAAAAACAATGTGTTTTCATTAAAATTAACTAAAATGTTCTTGATTTTCCGTTTAAATTACCGATGGAAGATGTACATGTAATACCGCTCTAATCCGGCTGAAACGTCGATATATGCAATAAAAACCGAACTTCTCCCCTTTTCAATATCTTACTCAGTATTTAACGAGAAACAAATAGTTGATTGAAAATGAAGTATTTAAGGTTATTATATAATCAATTATGTGTTTGCATCATTTTTATCGTATATATAATGAATTAATACCTATAAACTGAAAATTCACAAAAACGTGGAAAAACGGCAAAATATTGCCTAATTCGATGATATTTTGTTTAAATCACATAGAGGAAAAGGGGATGATAAACGTCAAAATATTGCTAAATTCGATGATTTTTCGTACGAAACAAAAATGCAAGAAACTTGCTTAAATGCAATATTATGCGAAATTCTGAGATTTGAACGCCAAATCACATATCGTGATACTACATGAAATAGTATCGAAGTATTGGTAAAAATGAATATATTTACGTAATATCAAATTACATGATTAACGTGAAAAAGTGGCTATTTTACCATATTTGAGGATTTTAACTTCAAATCATAGAGCGAGGTTTCGTATTATTTAGATCCAAGAAAAGACATGTGACAATGTTGTTTCCAATACGAATGATAAAAAACAATGTGTTTCCAATACGGATGATAAAAAACAATATGTTTCCATATGAATTAACTAAAATGTTATTGATTTTCCGTTTATATTACCGATGGAAATGTACACGTAAAACCGCTCTATTCCGGCTGAAACGTCGATATATGCAATAAAACAGAACTTCTCCCTTTTCAATATCTTACTCAGTATTTTAACGAGAAACAAATAGATGATTGAAAATGAAGTATTTAAAGTTATTATCTAATCAATTATGTATTTGCATCATTCTTATCGAATATTTAATGAATTAATAACAAATAACTGAAAATTCACGAAAACGTGAAAAACCGGTAAATATTGCCTAATTCGAGGATGTTTTGTTTAAATCACATAAAGGAAAGGGGATGATAAACGTCAAAATATTGCTAAATTCGATGATTTTTCGTACGAAACAAAATGCAAGAAAACTTGCTTAAAATGCAATATTATGCGACATTCTGAGATATGAAGGCCAAATCACATATCGTGATACTACATGAAATAGGATCGAAATATTGGTAAAAATGAATATATTTATGTAATATCAAACTACATGATTAATGTGAAAAAGTCACTATTTTACCATATGTGAGGATTTTAACTTCAAATCATAGAGCGAGGTTTCGTATTATTTAGATCCAAGAAAAGACATATGACAATGTTGTTTCCAATACAATGATAAAAACAATGTGTTTTCATTAGAATTAACTAAAATGTTCTTGATTTTCCGTTTAAATTACCGATGGAAGATGTACACGTAAAACCGCTCTAATCCGGCTGAAACGTCGATATATGCAATAAAAACCGAACTTCTCCCCTTTTCAATATCTTATTCAGAATTTTAACGAGAAACAAATAGATGATTGAAAATGAAGTATTTAAGGTTATTATCTAATCAATTATTATTTTGCATCATTTTTATCGTATATATAATGAATTAATACCTATAAACTGAAAATTCACAAAAACGTGGAAAAACGGCAAAATATTGCCTAATTCGATGATATTTTGTTTAAATCACATAGAGGAAAAGGGGATGATACACGTCAAAATATTGATTCGAGGATTTTTCGTACGAAACAAAATGCAAGAAAACTTGCTTAAAATGCAATATTATGCGAAATTCTGAGATTTGAAGGCCAAATCACATATCGTGATACTACATGAAATAGTATCGAAATATTGATAAAAATTAATATATATACGTAATATCAAACTACATGATTAACGTGAAAAAAGAAACTATTTTACCATATTTGAGGATTTTAACTTCAAAAAATAGAGCGATGTTTCGTATTATTTAGATCCAAGAAAAGACATATGAATATGTTGTTTCCAATACAAATGATAAAAACAATGTGTTTTCATTAGAATTAACTAAAATGTTCTTGATTTTCCGTTTATATTACCGATGGAAGATGTACACGTAAAAACCGCTCTAATCCGGCTGAAACGTCGATTTATGCAATAAAAATCGAACTTCTCCCCTTTTCAATATCTTACTCAGTATTTTAACGAGAAACAAATAGATGATTGAAAATGATGTATTTAAGGTTATTATCTAATCAATTAAGTGTTTGCATAATTTTTACCGTATATATAATGAATTAATTCCTATAAACTGAAAATTCACAAAAACGTGGAAAAACGGCAAAATATTGTCTTATTCGATGATGTTTTGTTTAAATCACATAAAGGAAAAGGGGATGATAAACGTCAAAATATTGCTAAATTCGATGATTTTTCGTACGAAACAAAATGCAAGAAAACTTGCTTAAAATGCAATATTATTCGAAATTCTGAGATTTGAAGGTCAAATCACATATCGTGATACTACATGAAATAGTATCGAAATATTGGTAAAATTAATATATTTACGTAATATCGAACTACATGATTAACGTGAAAAAAGTAACTATTTTACCATATTTGAGGATATTACCTTCAAATCATAGAGCGATGTTTCGTATTTTTTAAATCCAAGAAAAGACATATGACAATGTTGTTTCCATACAAATGATAAAAAACAATGTGTTTTCAATAGAATTAACTAAAATGTTCTTGATTTTCTGTTTATATTACCGATGGAAGAAGTACACGTAAAACCGCTCTAATCCGGCTGAAACGTTGATATATGCAATAAAAAACAAACTTCTCCCCTTTTCAATATCTTACTCAGTATTTTAACGAGAAACAAATAGATGATTGAAAATGAAGTATTTAAGGTTATTTTCTAATCAATTATGTGTTTGCATCATTTTTATCGTATATATAAAGAATTAATACCTATAACTGAAAATTCACAAAAACGTGGAAAAACGGCAAAATATTGCCTAATTCGATGATATTTTGTTTAAATCACATAAAGGAAAAGGAGATGATAAACGTCAAAATATTGCTAAATTCGATGATTTTCATACGAAACAAAATGCAAGAAAACTTGCCTAAAATGCAATATTATGCGAAATTTGGAGATATGAAGGCCAAATCATATATCGTGATACTACATGAAATAGTATCGAAATATTGGTAAAAATGAATATATTAACGTAATATCAAACTACATGATTAACGTGAAAAAGTCACTATTTTACCATATTTGAGGATTTTAACTTCAAATCATAGAGCGAGGTTTCGTATTATTTAGATCCAAGAAAAGACATATGACAATGTTGTTTCCAATACGAATCATAAAAACAATGTGTTTCCAATACGGATGATAAAAAACAATATGTTTCCATATAAATTAACTAAAATGTTATTGATTTTCCGTTTATATTACCGATGGAAATGTACACGTAAAACCGCTCTCTTCCGGCTGAAACGTCGATATATGCAATAAAAACAGAACTCCTCCCCTTTTCAATATATTACTCAGTATTTAAACGACAAACAAATAGTTGATTGAAAATGAAGTATTTAAGGTTATTATATAATCAATTATGTGTTTGCATCATTTTTATCGTATATATAATGAATTAATACCTATAAACTGAAAATTCACAAAAACGTGGAAAAACGGCAAAATATTGCCTAATTCGATGATATTTGTTTAAATCACATAGAGGAAAAGGGGATGATAAACGTCAAAATATTGCTAAATTCGATGATTTTTCGTACGAAACAAAATGCAAGAAAACTTGCTTAAAATGCAATATTATGCGAAATTCTGAGATTTGAAGGCCAAATCACATATCGTGATACTACATGAAATAGTATCGAAATATTGATAAAAATTAATATATATACGTAATATCAAACTACATGATTAACGTGAAAAAAGAAACTATTTTACCATATTTGAGGATTTTAACTTCAAAAAATAGAGCGATGTTTCGTATTATTTAGATCCAAGAAAAGACATATGAATATGTTGTTTCCAATACAAATGATAAAAAACAATGTGTTTTCATTAGAATTAACTAAAATGTTCTTGATTTTCCGTTTATATTACCGATGGAAGATGTACACGTAAACCGCTCTAATCCGGCTGAAACGTCGATTTATGCAATAAAAATCGAACTTCTCCCCTTTTCAATATCTTACTCAGTATTTTAACGAGAAACAAATAGATGATTGAAAATGATGTATTTAAGGTTATTATCTAATCAATTAAGTGTTTGCATAATTTTTACCGTATATATAATGAATTAATTCCTATAAACTGAAAATTCACAAAAACGTGGAAAAACGGCAAAATATTGTCTTATTCGATGATGTTTTGTTTAAATCACATAAAGGAAAAGGGGATGATAAACGTCAAAATATTGCTAAATTCGATGATTTTTCGTACGAAACAAAATGCAAGAAAACTGCTTAAAATGCAATATTATTCGAAATTCTGAGATTTGAAGGTCAAATCACATATCGTGATACTACATGAAATAGTATCGAAATATTGGTAAAAATTAATATATTTACGTAATATCGAACTACATGATTAACGTGAAAAAAGTAACTATTTTACCATATTTGAGGATATTACCTTCAAATCATAGAGCGATGTTTCGTATTTTTAAATCCAAGAAAAGACATATGACAATGTTGTTTCCAATACAAATGATAAAAAACAATGTGTTTTCAATAGAATTAACTAAAATGTTCTTGATTTTCTGTTTATATTACCGATGGAAGAAGTACACGTAAAACCGCTCTAATCCGGCTGAAACGTTGATATATGCAATAAAAAACAAACTTCTCCCCTTTTCAATATCTTACTCAGTATTTTAACGAGAAACAAATAGATGATTGAAAATGAAGTATTTAAGGTTATTTTCTAATCAATTATGTGTTTGCATCATTTTTATCGTATATATAAAGAATTAATACCTATAACTGAAAATTCACAAAAACGTGGAAAAACGGCAAAATATTGCCTAATTCGATGATATTTTGTTAAATCACATAAAGGAAAAGGAGATGATAAACGTCAAAATATTGCTAAATTCGATGATTTTCATACGAAACAAAATGCAAGAAAACTTGCCTAAAATGCAATATTATGCGAAATTTGGAGATATGAAGGCCAAATCATATATCGTGATACTACATGAAATAGTATCGAAATATTGGTAAAAATGAATATATTAACGTAATATCAAACTACATGATTAACGTGAAAAAGTCACTATTTTACCATATTTGAGGATTTTAACTTCAAATCATAGAGCGAGGTTTCGTATTATTTAGATCCAAGAAAAGACATATGACAATGTTGTTTCAATACGAATCATAAAAAACAATGTGTTTCCAATACGGATGATAAAAAACAATATGTTTCCATATAAATTAACTAAAATGTTATTGATTTTCCGTTTATATTACCGATGGAAATGTACACGTAAAACCGCTCTCTTCCGGCTGAAACGTCGATATATGCAATAAAAACAGAACTCCTCCCCTTTTCAATATATTACTCAGTATTTAAACGACAAACAAATAGTTGATTGAAAATGAAGTATTTAAGGTTATTATATAATCAATTATGTGTTTGCATCATTTTTATCGTATATATAATGAATTAATACCTATAAACTGAAAATTCACAAAAACGTGGAAAAACGGCAAAATATTGCCTAATTCGATGATATTTTGTTTAAATCACATAAAGGAAAAGGGGATAATACACGTCAAAATATTGATTCCAGGAATTTTCGTACGAAACAAAATGCAAGAAAACTTGCTTAAAATGCAATATTATGCGAAATTCTGAGATTTGAAGGCCAAATCACATATCGTGATACCACATGAAATAGTATCGAAATATTGATAAAATTAATATATATACGTAATATCAAACTGCATGATTAACGTGAAAAAAGAAACTATTTTACCATATTTGAGGATTTTAACTTCAAAAATAGAGCGATGTTTCGTATTATTTAGATCCAAGAAAAGACATATGACAATGTTGTTTCCAATACAAATGATAAAAACAACGTGTTTTCATTGGAATTAACTAAAATATTCCTGATTTTCCGTTTATATTACCGATGGAAGATGTACACGAAAACATCTATATTCCGGCTGGAACGTCGATATATGCAATAAAAACAGAACTCCTCCCCTTTTCAATATCTTACTCAGTATTTAAACGAGAAAGAAATAGTTGATTGAAAATGAAGTATTTAAGGTTATTATATAATCAATTATGTGTTTGTATAATTTTTATCGTATATATAATGAATTAATACCTATAAACTGAAAATTCACAAAAACGTGGAAAAACGGCAAAATATTGCCTAATTCGATGATATTTTGTTTAAATTACATAGAGGAAAAGGGGATGATAAACGTCAAAATATTGCTAAGTTCGATGATTTTTCGTACGAAACAAAATGCAGAAAACTGCTTAAAATGATTTATTATGCGAAATTCTGAGATTTGAACGCCAATCACATATCGTGATACTACATGAAATAGTATCGAAGTATTGGTAAAAATGAATATATTAACGTAATATCAAACTACATGATTAACGTGAAAAAGTCACTATTTAACCATATTTGAGGATTTTAACTTCAAATCATAGAGCGAGGTTTCGTATTATTTAGATCCAAGAAAAAGACATATGACAATGTTGTTTCCAATACGAATGATAAAAAACAATGTGTTTCCAATACGGATGATAAAAAACAATGTGTTTCCATATGAATTAACTAAAATGTTATTGATTTTCCGTTTATATTACCGATGGAAATGTACACGTAAATCCGCTCTATTCCGGCTGAAACGTTGATATATGCAATAAAAACAGAACTTCTCCCCTTTTCAATATCTTACTCAGTATTTTAACGAGAAACAAATAGATGATTGAAAACGAAGTATTTAAGGTTATTATCTAATCAATTATGTGTTTGCATCATTTTTATCGAATATTTAATGAATTAATAACAAATAACTGAAAATTCACAAAACGTGAAAAACCGCTAAATATTGCCTAATTCTAGGATGTTTTGTTTAAAATCACATAAAGGAAAAGGGGATGATAAACGTCAAAATATTGCTATATTCGATGATTTTTCGTACGAAACAAAATGCAAGAATCTTGCTTAAAATGCAATATTATGCGACATTCCGAGATATGAAGGCCAAATCACATATCGTGATTCTACATGAAAATAGGATCGAAATATTGGTAAAAATGAATATATTTACGTAATATCAAACTACATGATTAACGTGAAAAAGTCACTATTTTACCATATTTGAGGATTTTAACTTCAAATCATAGAGCGAGGTTTCGTATTATTTGGATCCAAGAAAAGACATATGACAATGTTGTTTCCAATTCGAATGATAAAAAACAATGTGTTTTCATTAGAATTAACTAAAATGTTCTTGATTTTCCGTTTATATTACCGATGGAAGATGTACACGTAAAACCGCTCTAATCCGGCTGAAACGTCGATATATGCAATAAAAACCGAACATCTCCCCTTTTCAATATATTATTCAGAATTTTAACGAGAAAACAAATAGATGATTGAAAATGAAGTATTTAAGGTTATTATCTAATCAATTATTATTTTGCATCATTTTTATCGTATATATAATGAATTAATACCTATAAACTGAAAATTCACAAAAACGTGGAAAAATGGCAAAATATTGCCTAATTCGATGATATTTTGTTTAAATCACATAAAGGAAAAGTAGACGATAAAACGTCAAAATATTGCTAAATTCGATGATTTTTCGTACGAAACAAAATGCAAGAAAACTTGCTTATAATGCAATATTATGCGATATTCTGAGATTTGAAGGCCAAATCACATACCGTGAAACTACATGAATTAGTATCGAAATATTGGTAAAAATGAATATATTTACGTAATATCAAACTACATGATTAAAGTGAAAATTCACTATTTACCATATTTAAGGATTTTAACTTCAAATCATTGAGCGAGGTTTCGTATTATTTAGATCCAAGAAAAGACATATGACAATGTTGTTTCCAATATGAATGATAAAATGACAGGTCCAAATCTTTTTCCCTCGTCATAAACATAATTTTCAAATGAAGAAATTAAAAAAATTCCAGAAGTGAACACGAGAAACATCAAGAACATTTTCATCATTACGGATACGTTCATTTTGTGGATACTAAAGTTGGTGTTTTGCTAGTAACTCTTGTAAAACATATATAAGATATATATATATATATATATATATATATATATTTATATATATATATATATATATATATATATATATATATATATATATATATAAATATATATATATATATATATATATATATATATATATATATATATATATATATATATATATATATATATATATATATATATATGTATATATATATATATATATATATATATTATATATATATATATATATATATATATATATATATATATGCAGTTCCGCCGGCCATTATTATAATGCAATATCTAACATCTGGTAATATAGTAAACTTGGAATTGGTGATAGGATTTGACCCCAAGGGTTGGAGAAGGTAGCTTTGGTGGCAGTGTTGGAGAAGGTGACAGCGATCATGAGGTTAAATGGGAGAGTTTGGAGGGGAAGAGATTGTAACAGTGCTAAGTGTTTTGCACTGTTTCATGTTATAACTGTGAGTTGCGTATGTGTGCAGGATTGATGGAAAGTGTCCTATCAGAGAGTTATAAGTCCTTGAAAGTCAACGTTTCATCAGTTTCGTCCCAACCCAATCAAACTTCATCTTCTCCATCACTACAATCGGTATCGTAACTACTACGGCTTAAGTAATTGAATATCCAATGTAACTCGTCGAAAGTCAACGTTTCATCAGTTTCGTCTCCACTCAAGCAAACTTCATCTTCTCCATCACTACAATCGTAACCACTACAATCATCACTACAATCGTAACCACTACGACATAAGTAATTGATTATCGAATGTAACTCGTCGAAAGTCAACGTTCCATCAGCATCACTGATGCTGATGCTGATGCAACGTTTCTCTGCATCACTCTCTTGAGCCTCTGCATCCCTCTCTTAAGCCTCTGCAACACACTCTTCAGCCTCTGCATCACTCTCATAAGCCTCAGTAATCAGCCGCTCTCAGTAATTTGGATATTTTGAAAAGTGCAGGGAGGGTTTGGGTAAAATGTGATCCATCGTCGCTCTCAGTAAATGGCATTTTTTCGGAATAAAAAAGTCGTAATTTCAAACTGCGAATACGTGCAGACAGCCAGAATTTGGCTCCAAAATATAGCTTGAGGGTCGAATTTGGGAAGTTTGGGATATTTTGAACTGCAGGGGGGTTTTGGCAAAATGTGACCCATCGCCGCTCTCAGTAATTGGATATTGTCGGTATAAAATGAAAATATTTCAAACTGCAAATACGTGCAGAGAACCCGATTTTGGCTCCAAAATATGTCTCAAGCGTCGAATTGGGGATGTTTGGAATATTTTGAAAACTGCAGGGGGGGGGGGGGCAAAATATAACCCATCGCTGCTCTCAGTAATTTGCATATTTTCGATATAAATGTCGTAATTTCAACCTGCGAATATGTGCAGAGAGCCAGAATTTGGCTCAAAAATATGGCTCAAGGGTCGAATTTGGGATGTTGGGGATATTTTGAAAACTTCAAGGAGGGTCTGGGCAAAATATGACCCTTCGCTGCTTTCAGTAATTTGCATATTTTCAGTATAAAAAGTCGTAATTTCAAACTGCGAATACGTGCAGAGAGCCAGAATTTGGCTCAAAAATAACTCCTAAGGGTCGAATTTGAGATGTTTGGGATATTTTGAAAACTGCAGGGAGGGTTTGGGCAAAATGTGATCCATCGCCGCTCTCAGTAATGTAGCATATTTTTTGTATATGGATTTTGGATTTACAGTCTCCGTGGTGTAGTGGTAAGACACTCGCCTGGCGTTCCGCTAGCGCTATGTCATTGGTTCGTATCCTGGCCGGGGAGGATTTACTGGGCGCAATTCCTTAACTGTAGCCTTTGTTTAACGCAACAGTAAAATGTGTACTTGGATGAAAAAACGATTCTTCGCGGCGGGGGATCGTATTCCAGGAACTTGCACGAAACGCTACGCGTACTAGTGGCTGTAATAGAATGTAACAACTCTTGTATATATCTCAAAAAAAATATATATATATATATATAAAAATCGTAATTTCAAACTGCGAATACGTGCAGAGAGGCAGAATTTGGCTCCAAAATATGGCTGAAGGGTCGAATTTGGGATGTTTGGGATATTTTGAAAAGTATTTAAGGTTATATCTAATCAATTATGTGTTTGCATCTTTTTTATCGTATATATAATGAATTAATACCTATAAACTGAAATTCACAAAAACGTGGAAAAACGGCAAAATATTGCCTAATTCGATGAGATTTTGTTTAAATCACATAAAGGAAAAGTAGACGATAAACGTCAAAATATTGCTAAATTCGATGATTTTTCGTACGAAACAAAATGCAAGAAAACTTGCTTTAAAATGCAATATTATGCGATATTCTGAGAATTGAAGGCCAAATCACATACCGTGAAACTACATGAATTAGTATCGAAATATTGGTAAAAATAAATATATTTACGTAATATCAAACTACATGATTAACGTGAAAATTCACTATTTTACCATATTTGAGGATTTTAACTTCAAATCATTGAGCGAGGTTTCGTATTATTTAGATCCAAGAAAAGACATATGACAATGTTGTTTCCAATACGAATGATAAAAAACAATGTGTTTCCAATACGAATGATAAAAAACAATGTGTTTTAATTAGAATTAACTAAAATGTTCTTGATTTTCCGTTTATATTACCGATGGAAGATGTACACGTAAAACCGCTCTAATCCGGCTGAAACGTCGATTTATGCAATAAAAACCGAACTTCTCCCCTTTTCAATATCTTACTCAGTATTTTAACGAGAAACAAATAGATGATTGAAAATGAAGTATTTAAGGTTATTATCTAATCAATTATGTGTTTGCATCATTTTTATCGTATATATAATGAATTAATACCTATAACTGAAAATTCACAAAAACGTGGAAAAACGGCAAAATATTGCCTAATTCGATGATATTTTGTTTAAATCACATAAAGGAAAAGGAGATGATAAACGTCAAAATATTGCAAAATTCGATGATTTTTCATACGAAACAAAATGCAAGAAAACTTGCTTAAAATGCAATATTATGCGAAATTCGGAGATATGAAGGCCAAATCACATATCGTGATACTAGATGAAATAGTATCGAAATATTGGTAAAAATGAATATATTTACGTAATATCAAACTACATGAAAAACGTGAAAAAATTAACTATTTAATCATATTTGAGGATTTTAACTTCAAATCATAGAGCAAGGTTTCGTATTATTTAGATCCAAGAAATGACATATGACAATGTTGTTTCCAATACAAATGATAAAAAACAATGTGTTTTCATTAGAATTAACTAAAAAGTTCTTGATTTTTCGTTTATATTACCGATGGAAGATGTACACGAAAACATCTCTATTCCGGCTAGAACGTCGATATTTGCAATAAAAACAGAACTCCTCCCCTTTTCAATATCTTACTCAGTATTTAAACGAGAAACAAATAGTTGATTGAAAATGAAGTATTTAAGGTTATTATATAATCAATTATGTGTTTGCATCATTTTTATCGTATATATAATGAATTAATACCTATAAACTGAAAATTCACAAAAACGTGGAAAAACGGCAAAATATTGCCTAATTCGATGATATTTTGTTTAAATCACATAGAGGAAAAAGGGGATGATACACGTCAAAATATTGATTCGAGGATTTTTTCGTACGAAACAAAATGCAAGAAAACTTGCTTAAAATGCAATATTATGCGAAATTCTGAGATTTGAAGGCCAAATCACATATCGTGATACTACATGAAATAGTATCGAAATATTGATAAAAATTAATATATATACGTAATATCAAACTACATGATTAACGTGAAAAAAGAAACTATTTTACCATATTTGAGGATTTTAACTTCAAAAAATAGAGCGATGTTTCGTATTATTTAGATCCAAGAAAAGACATATGACAATGTTGTTTCCAATACATATGATAAAAACAATGTGTTTTCATTAGAATTAACTAAAATATTCCTGATTTTCCGTTTATATTACCGATGGAAGATGTACACGAAAACATCTCTATTCCGGCTGGAACGTCGATATATGCAATAAAAACAGAACTCCTCCCCTTTTCAATATCTTACTCAGTATTTAAACGAGAAAGAAATAGTTGATTGAAAATGAAGTATTTAAGGTTATTATATAATCAATTATGTGTTTGTATCATTTTTTTCGTATATATATTGAATTAATACCTATAAACTGAAAATACACAAAAACGTGGAAAAACAGCAAAATATTGCCTAATTCGATGATATTTTGTTTAAATCACATAGAGGAAAAGGGGATGATAAACGTCAAAATATTGCTAAATTCGATGATTTTTCGTACGAAAGAAAATGCAAGAAAACTTGCTTAAAATGATATATTATGCGAAATTCTGAGATTTGAACGCCAAAAACACATATCGTGATATTACATGAAATAGTATCGAAGTATTGGTAAAAATGAATATATTAACGTAATATCAAACTACATGATTAACGTGAAAAAGTAACTATTTTACCATATTTGAGGATTTTAACTTCAAATCATAGAGCGAGGTTTCGTATTATTTAGATCCAAGAAAAGACATATGACAATGTTGTTTCCAATACGAATGATAAAAAACAATGTGTTTCCAATACGGATGATAAAAAACAATGTGTTTCCATATGAATTAACTAAAATGTTATTGATTTTCCGTTTATATTACCGATGGAAATGTACACGTAAAACCGCTCTATTCCGGCTGAAACGTCGATATATGCAATAAAAACAGAACTTCTCCCCTTTTCAATATCTTACTCAGTATTTTAACGAGAAACAAATAGATGATTGAAAATGAAGTATTTAAGGTTATTATCTAATCAATTATGTGGTTGCATCATTTTTATCGAATATTTAATGAATTAATAACAAATAACTGAAAATTCACAAAAACGTGAAAAAACCGCTAAATATTGCCTAATTCAAGGATGTTTTGTTTAAATCACATAAAGGAAAAGGGGATGATAAACGTCAAAATATTGCTAAATTCGATGATTTTTCGTACGAAACAAAATGCAAGAAAACTTGCTTAAAATGCAATATTATGCGACATTCTGAGATATGAAGGCCAAATCATATCGTGATACTACATGAAATAGGATCGAGATATTGGTAAAAATGAATATATTTACGTAATATCAAACTACATGATTAACGTGAAAAAGTCACTATTTTACCATATTTGAGGATTTTAACTTCAAATCATAGAGCGAGGTTTCGTATTATTTAGATCCAAGAAAAGACATATGACAATGTTGTTTCCAAAACGAATGATAAAAAACAATGTGTTTTCATTAGAATTAACTAAAATGTTCTTGATTTTCGTTATATTACCGATGGAAGATGTACACGTAAAACCGCTCTAATCCGGCTGAAACGTCGATATATGCAATAAAAACCGAACTTCTCCCCTTTTCAATATCTTATTCAGAATTTTAACGAGAAACAAATAGATGATTGAAAATGAAGTATTTAAGGTTATTATCTAATCAATTATGTGTTTGCATCATTTTTATCGTATATATAATGAATTAATACCTATAACTGAAAATTCACAAAAACGTGGAAAAACGGCAAAATATTGCCTAATTCGATGATATTTTGTTTAAATCACATAAAGGAAAAGGAGATGATAACGTCAAAATATTGCTAAATTCGATGATTTTTCATACGAAACAAAATGCAAGAAAACTTGCTTAAAATGCAATATTATGCGAAATTCGGAGATATGAAGGCCAAATCACATATCGTGATACTAGATGAAATAGTATCGAAATATTGGTAAAAATGAATATATTTACGTAATATCAAACTACATGAAAAAACGTGAAAAAATTAACTATTTAATCATATTTGAGGATTTTAACTTCAAATCATAGAGCAAGGTTTCGTATTATTTAGATCCAAGAAATGACATATGACAATGTTGTTTCCAATACAAATGATAAAAAAACAATGTGTTTTCATTAGAATTAACTAAAATGTTCTTGATTTTCCGTTTATATTACCGATGGAAGATGTACACGAAAACATCTCTATTCCTGCTAGAACGTCGATATATGCAATAAAAACAGAACTCCTCCCCTTTTCAATATCTTACTCAATATTTAAACGAGAAACAAATTGTTGATTGAAAATGAAGTATTTAAGGTTATTATATAATCAATTATGTGTTTGCATCATTTTTATCGTATATATAATGAATTAATACCTATAAACTGAAAATTCACAAAAACGTGGAAAAACGGCAAAATATTGCCTAATTCGATGATATTTTGTTTAAATCACATAGAGGAAAAGGGGATGATAAACGTCAAAATATTGCTAAATTCGATGATTTTTCGTACGAAACAAAATGCAAGAAAACTTGCTTAAAATGATATATTATGCGAAATTCTGAGATTTGAACGCCAAAACACATATCGTGATACTACATGAAATAGTATCGAAGTATTGGTAAAAATGAATATATTAACGTAATATCAAAACTACATGATTAACGTGAAAAAGTCACTATTTTACCATATTTGAGGATTTTAACTTCAAATCATAGAGCGAGGTTTCGTATTATTTAGATCCAAGAAAAGACATATGACAATGTTTGTTTCCAATACGAATGATAAAAAACAATGTGTTTCCAATACGGATGATAAAAACAATGTGTTTCCACATGAATTAACTAAAATGTTATTGATTTTCCGTTTATATTACCGATGGAAATGTACACGTAAAACCGCTCTATCCGGCTGAAACGTCGATATATGCAATAAACAGAACTTCTCCCTTTTTCAATATCTTACTCAGTATTTTAACGAGAAACAAATACATGATTGAAAATGAAGTATTTAAGGTTATTATCTAATCAATTATGTGTTTGCATCATTTTTATCTAATATTTAATGAATTAATAACAAAAAACTGAAAATTCACAAAACGTGAAAAACCGCTAAATATTGCCTAATTCGAGGATGTTTTGTTTAAATCACATAAAGGAAAAGGGGATGATGAACGTCAAAATATTGCTAAATTCGATGATTTTTTGTACGAAACAAAATGCAAGAAAACTTGCTTAAAATGCAATATTATGCGACATTCTGAGATATGAAGGCCTAATCATATCGTGATACTACATGAAATAGGATCGAAATATTGGTAAAAATGAATATATTTACGTAATATCAAACTACATGATTAACGTGAAAAAGTCACTATTTTACCATATTTGAGGATTTTAACTTCAAATCATAGAGCGAGGTTTCGTATTATTTAGATCCAAGAAAAGACATATGACAATGTTGTTTCCAATACGAATGATAAAAAACAATGTGTTTTCATTAGAATTAACTAAAATGTTCTTGATTTTCCGTTTATATTAGCGATGGAAGATGTACACGTAAAACCGCTCTAATACGGCTGAAACGTCGATATATGCAATAAAACCGAACTTCTTCCCTTTCAATATCTTATTCAGAATTTTAACGAGAAACAAATAGATGATTGAAAATGAAGTATTTAAGGTTATTATCTAATCAATTATTATTTTGCATCATTTTTATCGTATATATAATGAATTAATACCTATAAACTGAAAATTCACAAAAACGTGGAAAACGGCAAAATATTGCCTAATTCGATGATATTTTGTTTAAATCACATAAAGGAAAAGGAGACGATAAACGTCAAACTATTGCTAAATTCGATGATTTTCGTACGAAACAAAATGCAAGAAAACTTGCTTAAAATGCAATATTATGCGAAATTCTGAGATTTGAAGGCTAAATCACATATCGTGATACTACATGAAATAGTATCGAAACATTGGTAAAAATGAATATATTTACGTAATATCAAACTACATGAAAAACGTTAAAAAAGTCACTATATAACCATATTTGAGGATTTTAACTTCAAATCATAGAGCGAGGTTTCGTATTATTTAGATCCAAGAAAAGACACATGACAATGTTGTTTCCAATACAAATGATAAAAAACAATGTGTTTTCATTAGAATTAACTAAAATGTTCTTGATTTTCCGTTTAAATTACCGATGGAAATGTACACGTAAAACCGCTCTATTCCGGCTGAAACGTCGATATATGCAATAAAAACAGAAACTTCTCCCTTTTTCAATATCTTACTCAGTATTTTAACGAGAAACAAATACATGATTGAAAATGAAGTATTTAAGGTTATTATCTAATCAATTATGGGTTTGCATCATTTTTATCTAATATTTAATGAATTAATAACAAAAAACTGAAAATTCACAAAAACGTGAAAAACCGCTAAATATTGCCTAATTCCAGGATGTTTTGTTTAAATCACATAAAGGAAAAGGGGATGATGAACGTCAAAATATTGCTAAATTCGATGATTTTTCGTACGAAACAAAATGCAAGAAAACTTGCTTAAATGCAATATTATGCGACATTCTGAGATATGAAGGCCAAATCATATCGTGATACTACATGAAATAGGATCGAAATATTGGTAAAAATTAATATATTTACGTAATATCAAACTACATGATTAACGTGAAAAAGTCACTATTTTACCATATTTGAGGATTTTAACTTCAAATCATAGAGCGAGGTTTCGTATTATTTAGATCCAAGAAAAGACATATGACAATGTTGTTTCCAATACGAATGATAAAAAACAATGTGTTTTCATTAGAATTACCTAAAATGTTCTTGATTTTCCGTTTATATTAGCGATGGAAGATGTACACGTAAAACCGCTCTAATACGGCTGAAACGTCGATATATGCAATAAAAACCGAACTTCTTCCCTTTTCAATATCTTATTCAGAATTTTAACGAGAAACAAATAGATGATTGAAAATGAAGTATTTAAGGTTATTATCTAATCAATTATTATTTTGCATCATTTTTATCGTATATATAATGAATTAATACCTATAAACTGAAAATTCACAAAAACGTGGAAAAACGGCAAAATATTGCCTAATTCGATGATATTTTGTTTAAATCACATAAAGGAAAAGGAGGCGATAAACGTCAAACTATTGCTAAATTCGATGATTTTTCGTACGAAACAAAATGCAAGAAAACTTGCTTAAAATGCAATATTATGCGAAATTCTGAGATTTGAAGGCTAAATCACATATCGTGATACTATATGAAATAGTATCGAAACATTGGTAAAAATGAATATATTTACGTAATATCAAACTACATGAAAAACGTTAAAAAAGTCACTATATAACCATATTTGAGGATTTTAACTTCAAATCATAGAGCGAGGTTTCGTATTATTTAGATCCAAGAAAAGACATATGACAATGTTGTTTCCAATACAAATGATAAAAAACAATGTGTTTTCATTAGAATTAACTAAAATGTTCTTGATTTTCCGTTTAAATTACCGATGGAAGATGTACACGTAAAACCGCTCTAATCCGGCTGAAACGTCGATATATGCAATAAAAACCGAACTTCTCCCCTTTTCAATATCTTACTCAGTATTTTAACAAGAAGCAAATAGATGATTGAAAATGAAGTATTTAAGGTTATTATCTAATCAATTATGTGTTTGTATCATTTTTATCGTATATATAATGAATTAATACCCATAGACTAAAAATTCACAAAAACGTGGAAAAACGGCAAAATATTGCCTAATTCGATGATATTTTGTTTAAATCACATAAAGGAAAAGGAGATGATAAAATGCGACATTCTGAGATATGAAGGCCAAATCACATATCGTGATACTACATGAAATAGGATCGAAATATTGGTAAAAATGAATATATTTACGTAATATCAAACTACATGATTAACGTGAAAAAGTCACTATTTTACCATATTTGAGGATTTTAACCTCAAATCATAGAGCGAGGTTTCGTATTATTTGGGTCCAAGAAAAGACATATGACAATGTTGTTTCCAATACGAATGATAAAAAACAATGTGTTTTCATTAGAATTAACTAAAATGTTCTTGATTTTCCGTTTATATTACCGATGGAAGATGTTCACGTAAAAATATTGCTAAATTCGATGATTTTTCGTACGAAACAAAATGCAAGAAAACTTGCTTAAAATGCAATATTATGCGAAATTCTGAGATTTGAACGCCAAATCACATATCGTGATACTACATGAAATAGTATCGAAGTATAAAAACCGAACTTCTCCCCTTTTCAATATCTTATTCAGAATTTTAACAAGAAACAAATAGATGATTGAAAATGAAGTATTTAAGGTTATTATCTAATCAATTATGTGTTTGCATCTTTTTTATCGTATATATAATGAATTAATACCTATAAACTGAAAATTCACAAAAACGTGGAAAAACGGCAAAATATTGCCTTATTCGATGATGTTTTGTTTAAATCACATGAAGGAAAAGGGGACGATAAACGTCAAAATATTGCTAAATTCGATGATTTTTCGTACGAAACAAAATGCAAGAAAACTTGCTTAAAATGCAATATTATTCGAAATTCAGAGATTTGAACGCCAAATCACATATCGTGATACTACATAAAATAGTATCGAAGTATTGGTAAAAATGAATATATTTAAGTAATATCAAACTACATGATTAACGTGAAAAAGTCACTATTTTAACCATATTTGAGGATTTTAACTTCAAATCATAGAGCGAGGTTTCGTATTATTTAGATCCAAGAAAAGACATATGACAATGTTGTTTCCAATACGAATGATAAAAAACAATGTGTTTCCAATACGGATGATAAAAAACAATGTGTTTCCACATGAATTACCTAAAATGTTATTGATTTTCCGTTTATATTACCGATGGAAATGTACACGTAAAACCGCTCTATTCCGGCTGAAACGTCGATATATGCAATAAAAACAGAACTTCTCCCTTTTTCAATATCTTACTCAGTATTTTAACTAGAAACAAATACATGATTGAAAATGAAGTATTTAAGGTTATTATCTAATCAATTATGTGTTTGCATCATTTTTATCGAATATTTAATGAATTAATAACAAAAAACTGAAAATTCACAAAAACGTGAAAAACCGCTAAATATTGCCTAATTCGAGGATGTTTTGTTTAAATCACATAAAGGAAAAAAAAAGGATGATAAACGTCAAAATATTGCTAAATTCGATGATTTTTCGTACGAAACAAAATGCAAGAAAACTTGCTTAAAATGCAATATTATACGACATTCTGAGATATGAAGGCCAAATCACATATCGTGATACTACATGAAATAGGATCGAAATATTGGTAAAAATGAATATATTTACGTAATATCAAACTACATGATTAACGTGAAAAAGTCACTATTTTACCATATTTGAGGATTTTAACTTCAAATCATAGAGCGAGGTTTCCTATTATTTAGATCCAAGAAAAGACATATGACAATGTTGTTTCCAATACGAATGATAAAAAACAATGTGTTTTCATTAGAATTAACTAAAATGTTCTTGATTTTCCGTTTATATTAGCGATGGAAGATGTACACGTAAAACCGCTCTAATACGGCTGAAACGTCGATATATGCAATAAAAACCGAACTTCTTCCCTTTTCAATATCTTATTCAGAATTTTAACGAGGAACAAATAGATGGTTGAAAATGAAGTATTTAAGGTTATTATCTAATCAATTATTATTTTGCATCATTTTTATCGTATATATCATGAATTAATACCTATAAACTGAAAATTCACAAAAACGTTGAAAAACGGCAAAATATTGCCTAATTCGATGATATTTTGTTTAAATCACATAAAGGAAAAGGAGACGATAAACGTCAAACTATTGCTAAATTCGATGATTTTTCGTACGAAACAAAATGCAAGAAAACTTGCTTAAAATGCAATATTATGCGAAATTCTGAGATTTGAAGGCTAAATCACATATCGTGATACTACATGAAATAGTATCGAAATATTGGTATAAATGAATATATTTACGTAATATCAAACTACATGAAAAACGTGAAAAAAGTCACTATATAACCATATTTGAGGATTTTAACTTCAAATCATAGAGCGAGGTTTCGTATTATTTAGTTCCAAGCAAAGACATATGACAATGTTGTTTCCAATACAAATGATAAAAAACAATGTGTTTTCATTAGAATTAACTAAAATGTTCTTGATTTTCCGTTTAAATTACCGATGGAAGATGTACACGTAAAACCGCTCTAATCCGGCTGAAACGTCGATATATGCAATAAAACCGAACTTCTCCCCTTTTCAATATCTTACTCAGTATTTTAACAAGAAGCAAATAGATGATTGAAAATGAAGTATTTAAGGTTATTATCTAATCAATTATGTGTTTGTATCATTTTTATCGTATATATACTGAATTAATACCCATAGACTGAAAATTTACAAAAACGTGGAAAAACGGCAAAATATTGCCTAATTCGATGATATTTTGTTTAAATCACATAAAGGAAAAGGAGATGATAAAATGCGACATTCTGAGATATGAAGGCCAAATCACATATCGTGATACTACATGAAATAGGATCGAAATATTGGTAAAAATGAATATATTTACGTAATATCAAACTACATGATTAACGTGAAAAAGTCACTATTTTACCATATTTGAGGATTTTAACCTCAAATCATAGAGCGAGGTTTCGTATTATTTGGATCCAAGAAAAGACATGACAATGTTGTTTCCAATACAAATGATAAAAAACAATGTGTTTTCATTAAAATTAACTAAAATGTTCTTGATTTTCCGTTTAAATTACCGATAGAAGATGTACACGTAAAACCGCTCTAATCCGGCTGAAACGTCGATATATACAATAAAAACCGAACTTCTCCCCTTTTCAATATCTTACTCAGTATTTAAACGAGAAACAAATAGTTGATTGAAAATGAAGTATTTAAGGTTATTATATAATCAATTATGTGTTTGCATCATTTTTATCGTATATATAATGAATTAATACCTATAAACTGAAAATTCACAAAAACGTGGAAAAACGGCAAAATATTGCCTAATTCGATGATATTTTGTTTAAATCACATAGAGGAAAAGGGGATGATAAACGTCAAAATATTGCTAAATTCGATGATTTTTCGTACGAAACAAAATGCAAGAAAACTTTCTTAAAATGCAATATTATGCGAAATTCTGAGATTTGAACGCCAAATCACATATCGTGATACTACATGAAATAGTATCGAAGTATTGGTAAAAATGAATATATTTAGGTAATATCAAACGACATGATTAACGTGAAAATGTGACTATTTTACCATATTTGAGGATTTTAACTTCAAATCATAGAGCGAGGTTTCGTATTATTTAGATCCAAGAAAAGACATATGACAATATTGTTTCCAATACGAATGAAAAAAAAAATGTGTTTCCAATACAAATGATAAAAAACAATGTGTTTTCATTACAATTAACTAAAACGTTCTTGATTTTCCCTGTATATTACCGATGGAAGATGTACACGAAAAACCGCTCTAATCCGGGTGAAACGTCGATATATGCAATAAAAACCGAACTTCTTCCCTTTTCAATATCTTATTCAGAATTTTAACGAGAAACAAATAGATGGTGGAAAATGAAGTATTTAAGGTTATTATCTAATCAATTATGTGTTTGCATCTTTTTTATCGTATATATAATGAATTAATACCTATAAACTGAAAATTCACAAAAACTTGGAAAAACGGAAAAATATTGCCTAATTCGATGATATTTTGTTTAAATCACATAAAGGAAAAGTTGACGATAAACGTCAAAATATTGCTAAATTCGATGATTTTTCGTACGAAAGAAAATGCAAGAAAACTTGCTTAAAATGCAATATTATGCGATATTCTGAGATTTGAAGGCCAAATCACATACCGTGAAACAACATGAATTAGTATCGAAATATTGGTAAAAATTAATATATTTACGTAATATCAAACTACATGATTAACATGAAAATTCACTATTTTACCATATTTGAGGATTTTAACTTCAAATCATTGAGCGAGGTTTCGTATTATTTAGATCCAAAAAAAGACATATGACAATGTTGTTTCCAATACGAATGATAAAAAAAAATGTGTTTCCAATACGAATGATAAAAAACAATGTGTTTTCATTAGAATTAACTAAAATGTTCTTGATTTTCCGTTTATATTACCGATGGAAGATGTACACGTAAAACCGCTCTAATCCGGCTGAAACGTCGATATATGCAATAAAAACCGAACTTCTCCCCTTTTCAATATCTTACTCAGTATTTTAACGAGAAACAAATAGGTGATTGAAAATGATGTATTTAAGGTTATTATATAATCAATTATGTGTTTGCATCATTTTTACCGTATATATAATGAATTAATACCTATAAACTGAAAATTCACAAAAACGTGGAAAAACGGCAAAATATTGCCTTATTCGATGATGTTTTGTTTAAATCACATAAAGGAAAAGGGGATGATAAACGTCAAAATATTGCTAAATTCGATGATTTTTCGTACGAAACAAAATGCAAGAAAACTTGCTTAAAATGCAATATTATGCGAAATTCTGAGATTTGAAGGTCAAATCACATATCGTGATACTACATGAAATAGTATCGAATTATTGGTAAAAATTAATATATTTACGTAATATCAAACTACATGATTAACGTGAAAAAAGTAACTATTTTACCATATTTGAGGATATTACCTTCAAATCATAGAGCGATGTTTCGTATTTTTTAAATCCAAGAAAAGACATATGACAATGTTGTTTCCAATACAAATGATCAAAAACAATGTGTTTTCAATAGAATTAACTAAAATGTTCTTGATTTTCTGTTTATATTACCGATGGAAGATGTACACGTAAAACCGCTCTAATCCGGCTGAAACGTCGATATATGCAATAAAAACCGAACTTCTCCCCTTTTCAATATCTTACTCAGTATTTTAACGAGAAACAAATAGATGATTGAAAATGAAGTATTTAAGGTTATTATCTAATCAATTATGTGTTTATATCATTTTTATCGTATATATAATGAATTAATACCTATAAACTGAAAATTCACAAAAACGTGGAAAAACTGCAAAATATTGCCTAATTCGGTGATATTTTGTTTAAATCACATAAAGGAAAAGGAGATGATCAACGTCAAAATATTGCTAAATTCGATGATTTTTCGTACGAAACAAAATGCAAGAAAACTTGCTTAAAATGCAATATTATGCGACATTCGGAGATATGAAGGCCAAATCACATATCGTGATACTAGATGAAATAGTATCGAAATATTGGTAAAAATGAATATATTTACGTAATATCAAACTACATGAAAAACGTGAAAAAATTAACTATTTAATCATATTTGAGGATTTTAACTTCAAATCATAGAGCGAGGTTTCGTATTATTTAGATCCAAGAAATAACATATGACAATGTTGTTTCCAATACAAATGATAAAAAACAGTGTGTTTTCATTAGAATTAACTAAAATGTTCTTGATTTTCCCTTTATATTACCGATGGAAGATGTACACGAAAACATCTCTATTCCGGCTGGAACGTCGATATATGCAATAAAAACAGAACTCCTCCCCTTTTCAATATCTTACACAGTATTTAAACGAGAAACAAATAGTTGATTGAAAATGAATACCTCATACCTCTCTTGAGAGGCTCAAGAGAGGTATGTAGAGGCTAAAGAGAGTGATGCACAGGCTCATGAGAGTGATGCAGAGGCTAAAGAGAGGGATGCAGAGGCTCAAGAGAATGATACAGAGGCTCAGGAGAGTGCTGCAAAAGGCTCAAGAGAGGGATGCTGAGGATCCAGAGAAGGATGCAGAGGCTCAAGAGAGTGTTGCAGAGGCTCAAGAGAGAGAAAGGCAGAGGCTTAAGAGAGTGATGCAGAGGCTCAAGAGAATGATGTTGAGGCATAAGAGAGGGATGCAGACTCTCAAGAGAATGAGGCAGAGGCTCAAGAGAGTGATGCAGAGGATCAAGAGAGGGATGCAGAGGCTTTAGAGAGTGATGCAGAGGCTCAAAGGAATAATGCAGAGGCTCAAGAGAGTGATGCAGAGGCTCAAGAGAGTGATGCAGAGGCTCAAGAGAGTGATGCTGAGGATCAAGAGAGGGAAGCAGAGGCTCATGAGAGTGATGCAGAGGCTGAAGAGGGTGATGCATAGGCTGTAGAGAGTGATGCAGAGGCTTAAGCGAGTGATGCAGATGCTTACGAAAGGATGCAGAGGCTCAAGAGAGGGATGCAGAGGCTCAAGAGAGTGATTCAGAGGCTTACGAGAGTGATGCAGAGGCTGAAGAGAGTGTTGCAGATGCTCAAGAGAGGGATGAAGAGGCTGAAGAGAGTGATGCAGAGGCTCAAGAGAGGGATGCAGAGGCTCAGGAGAGTGATGCAGAGGCTCAAGAGAGTGATGCAGAGGATCAAGAGAGGGATGCAGAGGCTTAAGAGAGTGATGCAGAGACCTCAAGAGAGTGATGCAGAGGCTCAAGAGAGTTATGCAGAGGATCAAGAGAGGGATGCAGAGGCTCAGGAGAGTGATGTAGAGGGTCAAGAGAGTTGTGCAGAGGCTCAAGAAAGTGATGCAGAGGATCAAGAGAGTGATACAGAGGATCAAGAGAGGGACGCAGAGGCTCAAGAGAGTGATTCAGAGGCTTACGAGAGTGACACAGAGGCTTAAGAGAGTGATGCAGAGGCTTAAGAGAGGGATGCAGAGGCTCAAGAGAGTGATTCAGAGGCATAAGAGAGTGATGCAGAGGCTTAAGAGAGTGATGCAGAGGATTAAGAGAGGGATGCAGAGGCTGAAGCGAGGGATGCAGAGGCTGAAGAGAGGGATGCAGGGGTTCAAGAGAGGGATGCAGAGGCTCAATTGTGGGATGCAGAGGCACAAGAGAGGGATGCAGAGGGTCTTGGGAGTGACGCAGAGGCTCAAGAGAGGAATGCAGAGGCTTAAGAGAGTGATGCAAAGGCTCAGGAGAGGGATGCAGAGGCTCATGAGAGGGATGCAGGAGTTCAAGAGAATGATGGAGAGGCTCAAGAAAGGGATGCAGAGGCTTAAGAGAGGGATGCAGAGGCTCAGGAGAGTGATTCAAAGGCTCAAAAGAGTGATGCAGAGGCTGTAGAGTGTTGCAGAGGCTCAAGGGAGGGATGAAGAGGCTCAAGAGAGAGATGCAGAGGCTTAAGAGAGTGATGCAAAGGCTCAAGAAAGTGATGCAGAGACTTTAGAGAGGGATGCAGAGGCTCAAGAGAGGGATGTAGAAGCTCAAGAGAGTGATGCAGAGACTCAAGAGAGTGATGCAGAGGCGGAAGAGAGAGATGCAGAGGCTTAAGAGAGTGATGGAGAGGCTCAAGAAAGTGGTGCAGAGGCTCAACAGAGTAATTCAGAAGGTTACGAGAGTGATGCAGAGGCTTAAGAGAGTGATGCAGAGGCTTAGGAGAGGGATGCAGAGGCTCAAGAGAGGGATGCAAAGGCTCAAGAGAGGGATGCAGGGGCTCAAGAGAGGGATGCAGAGGCTAGAGTGAGGGAAGCAGAGGCAAAAGTGAGGGATGCAGAGGCTCTTGAGAGTGACGCAGAGGCTCAAGAGAGGGATGCAGAGGCTTAAGAGAGTGATGCAAAAGCTCACGTGAGGGATTCAGAGGCTCATGAGAGGGATGCAAGAGTTCAAGAGAGTAATGCAGAGGCTCAAGAGAGGGATGCAGAGGCTCAAGTGAGGAATGAAGAGGCACAAGAGAGGGATGCAGAGGCTCTTGGGAGTAATGCAGAGGCTCAAGAGAGGGATGCAGCCCAGAATTTCGCATAATATTGCATTTTAAGCAAGTTTTCTTGCATTTTGTTTCGTACTAAAAATCATCGAATATTGCAATATTTTTTAAGTTTATCATCCCCTTTTCCTCTATGTGATATAGGGTTTGGGCTAAAGCCTCTGCATCCCTCTCTTGATCCTCTGCATCACTCTCTTGAGCCTCAGCATCACTCTCTTGAGATCTCTGCATCACTCTCTTAAGCCTCTGAATCCCTCTCTTGAGCCTCTGCATCACCTTCTTAAGCCTCTGCATCCATCTTTTGAGCCTCTGCATCACTTTCTTAAGCCTCTGCATCACTTTCGTGAGCCTCTGTGTCTCTCTCTTGAGCCTCTGCAGCACCCTCTTAAGCCTCTGCATCCCTCTTTCGAGCCTCTGCATCACTTTCTTACTCTTCATCCCTTTCTTGAGCCTCTGCATCAATCTCTTGAGCCTCTGCATCCTTCTCTTAAGCCTCTGCATCACTCTCTTGAGCCTCTGCATCCCTCTCTTAAGCCTCTGCATCACTCTCTTAAGCCTCTGCATCCCTCTCTTAAGCCTCTGCATCACTCTCTTGAGCCTCTGCAACACTCTCTTGAGCCTCTGCATCACTCTCTTGAGCCTCTGCATCCCTCTCTTAAGCCTCTGCAACACTCTCTTCAGCCTCTGCATCACTCTCATAAGCCTCTGCATCCCTCTCTTGATCATCTGCATCACAATCTTATGCCTCGGCATCACTCTCTTGATCCTCTGCATAACTCTCTTGAGCCTCTGCATCACTCTCTTGAGCCTCTGCATCACTCTCTTGAGCCTCTGCATCCCTCTCATCAGCCTCTGCAACACTCTCTTCAGCCTCTGCATCACTCTCTTGAGATTCTGCTTCCCTCTCTTGATCCTCAGCATCACTCTCTTGAGCCTCTGCATCACTCTCTTGATCCTCTGCATCACTCTCTTGAGCCTCTGCATAACTCTCTTGAGCCTCTACATCCCTCTCTTGAGCCTCTGCATCACTCTCTTTAGCCTCTGCATCCTCTCTAGAGCCTCTGCATCACTTTCTTGAGCCTCTGCATCCCTCTCTTAAGCCTCTGCATTACTTTCTTAAGCCTCTGCGTCACTCTCTACAGCCTCCGCATCACCCTCTTCAGCCTCTGCATCACTGTCATAAGCCTCTGCTTCCCTCTCTTGATCATCTGCATCACAATCTTATGCCTCTGCATCACTCTCTTGATCCACTGCATAACTCTCTTGAGCCTCTGCATCACTCTCTTGAGCCTCTTCATCACTCTCTTGAGCCTCTGCATCCTCTCTTCAGCCTCTGCAACACTCTCTTCAGCCTATGCATCACTCTCTTCAGATTCTGCTTCCCTCACTTGATCCTCAGCATCACTCTCTTGATCCTCTGCATCACTCTCTTGATCGTCTGCATCACTCTCTTGAGCCTCTGCATAACTCTCTTGAGCCTCTACATCCCTCTCTTGAGCCTCTGCATCCCTCTCTTAAGCCTCTGCATCACATTCTTTAGCCTCTGCGTCACTCTCTTAAGCCTCTGAATCACTCTCTTGAGCCTCTGCATCCCTCTCTTGAGCCTCTGCATCACTCTCTTGAGCCTCTGCATCACTCTCCTGAGCCTCTGCATCACTCTCTTGAGCCTTTGCTTCCCTCTCTTAAGCCTCTGCATAACTCTCTTGAGCCTCTTCATCACTCTCTTGAGCCTCTGCATCACTCTCTTGAGCATCTGCATCCTCTCTTGAGCCTCTGCAACACTCTCTTCAGCCTCTGCATCAGTCTCTTAAGCCTCTGCATCACTCTCTTGAGCCTCTACATCACTCTCTTGAGCCTCTGCATCCCTCTCGTAAGCCTCTGCAACACTCTCTTCAGCCTCTGCATCACTCTCATAAGCCTCTGCATCCCTCTCTTGATCCTCTGCATCACTCTCTTGAGCCTCTGCATCACTCTCTTGAGGTCTCTGCATCACTCTCTTAAGCCTCTGCACCCCTCTCTTGATCCTCTGCATCACTCTCTTGAGCCTCTGCATCACTCTCTTGAGCCTCTGCATAACTCTCTTGAGCCTCTGCATCACTCTCTTCAGCCTCTTCATCCCTCTCTTGAGCCTCTGCAAATCTCTCTTCAGCCTCTGCATCAGTCTCTTAAGCTTCTGAATCCCTCTCTTGAGGCCTCTGCATAACTCTCTCGAGCCTCTGCATCACATTCTTGATCCTCTGCATCACTCTCGTAAGCCTCTGATCACTCTCTTGAGCCTCTGCATCCCTCTCTGAGCCTCTGCATCCCTTTCTAAGCCTCTGCATCACTCGCTTAAGCCTCTGCATCACTCTCTACAGCCTCTGCATCACCCTCTTCAGCCTCTGCATCACTCTCATAAGCCTCTGCTTCCCTCTCTTGATCCTCAGCATCACTCTCTTGAGCCTCTGCATCACTCTCTTGAGCCTCTGCAACACTCTCTTGAGCCTCTGCATCACTCTCTTGAGCCTCTGCATTATTCCTTTGAGCCTCTGCATCACTCTCTAAAGCCTCTGCATCACTCTCTTGAGCCTCTGCATCACTCTCCTGAGCCTCTGCATCACTCTCTTGAGCCTCTGCTTCCCTCTCTTAAGCCTCTGCATAACTCTCTTGAGCCTCTTCATCACTCTCTTGAGCCTCTGCATCACTCTCTTGAGCCTCTGCATCCCTCTCTTGAGCCTCTGCAACACTCTCTTCAGCCTCTGCATCACTCTCTTGAGCCTCTACATCACTCTCTTGAGCCTCTGCATCCTCTCGTAAGCCTCTGCAACACTCTCTTCAGCCTCTGCATCACTCTCATAAGCCTCTGCATCCCTCTCTTGATCCTCTGCATCACTCTCTTGAGCCTCTGCATCACTCTCTTGAGGTCTCTGCATCACTCTCTTAAGCCTCTGCATCCTCTCTCTCTCTGATCCTCTGCATCACTCTCTTGAGCCTCTGCATCACTCTCTTGAGCCTCTGCATAACTCTCTTGAGCCTCTGCATCACTCTCTTCAGCCTCTTCATCCCTCTCTTGAGCCGCTGCAAATCTCTCTTCAGCCTCTGCATCACTCTCTTAAGCTTCTGAATCCCTCTTTTGAGGCCTTAATTCTAATTTTCATTAGAATTAACTAAAATGTTCTTGATTTTCCGATAATATATTACCGATGGAAGATGTACACGTAAAACCACTCTAATCCGGCTGAAACGTCGATATATGCAATAAAAACCGAACTTCTCCCCTTTTCAATATCTTGTTCAGAATTTTAATAAGAAACAAATAGATGATTGAAAATGAAGTATTTAAGGTTATTATCTAATCAATTATGTGTTTGCATCTTTTTTATTGTATATATAATGAATTAATACCTATAAACTGAAAATTCACAAAAACGTGGAAAAAAGGCAAAATATTGCCTAATTCGATGATATTTTGTTTAAATCACATAAAGGAAAAGTAGACAATAAACGTCAAAATATTGCTAAATTCGATGATTTTTCGTACGAAACAAAATGCAAGAAAACTTGCTTATAATGCAATATTATGCGATATTCTGAGATTTGAAGGCCAAATCACATACCGTGAAACTACATGAATTAGTATCGAAATATTGGTAAAAATGAATATATTTACGTAGTATCAAACTACATGATTAGCGTGAAAATTCACTATTTTACCATATTTAAGGATTTTAACTTCAAATCATTGAGCGAGGTTTCGTATTATTTAGATCCAAGAAAAGACATATGACAATGTTGTTTCCAATACGAATGATAAAAAAGAATGTGTTTCCAATACGAATGATAAAAAACAATGTGTTTTCATTAGAATTAACTAAAATGTTCTTGATTTTCCGTTTATATTACCGATGGAAGATGTACACGTAAAACCGCTCTAATCCGGCTGAAACGTCGTTATATGCAATAAAAACCGAACTTCTCCCCTTTTCAATATCTTACTCAGTATTTTAACGAGAAACAAATACATGATTGAAAATGATGTATTTAAGGTTATTATCTAATCAATTATGTGTTTGCATCATTTTTACCGTATATATAATGAATTAATACCTATAAACTGAAAATTCACAAAAACGTGGAAAAACGGCAAAATATTGCCTTATTCGATGATGTTTTGTTTAAATCACATAAAGGAAAAGGGGATGATAAACGTCAAAATATTGCTGAATTCGATGATTTTTCGTACGAAACAAAATGCAAGAAAACTTGCTTAAAATGCAATATTATGCGAAATTCTGAGATTTGAAGGTCAAATCACATATCGTGATACTACATGAAATAGTATCAAAATATTGGTAAAAATGAATATATTTACGTAATATCAAACTACATGATTAACGTGAAAAAAGTAACTATTTTACCATATTTGAGGATATTACCTTCAAATCATAGAGCGATGTTTCGTATTTTTTAAATCCAAGAAAAGACATATGACAATGTTGTTTCCAATACAAATGATAAAAAACAATGTGTTTTCAATAGAATTAACTAAAATGTTCTTGATTTTCTGTTTATATTACCGATGGAAGATGTACACGTAAAACCGCTCTAATCCGGCTGAAACGTCAATATATGCAATAAAAACCGAACTTCTCACCTTTTCAATATCTTACTCAGTATTTTAACGAGAAACAAATAGATGATTGAAAATGATGTATTTAAGGTTATTATCTAATCAATTATTTCTTTGCATCATTTTTACCGTATATATAATGAATTAATACCTATAAACTGAAAATTCATAAAAACGTGGAAAAACGGCAAAATATTGCCTTATTCGATGATGTTTTGTTTAAATCACATAAAGGAAAAGGGGATGATAAACGTCAAAATATTGCTAAATTCGATGATTTTTCGTACGAATCAAAATGCAAGAAAACTTGCTTAAAATGCAATATTATGCGAAATTCTGAGATTTGAACGCCAAATCACATATCGTGATACTACATGAAATAGTATCGAAGTATTGGTAAAAATGAATATATTTACGTAATATCAAACTACATGATTAACGTGATAAAGTGACTATTTTACCATATTTGAGGATTTTAACTTCAAATCATAGAGCGAGGTTTCGTATTATTTAGATCCAAGAAAAGACATATGACAATGTTGTTTCCAATACGAATGATAAAAAACAATGTGTTTCCAATACGGATGATAAAAAACAATGTGTTTCCATATGAATTAACTAAAATGTTATTGATTTTCCGTTTATATTACCGACGGAAATGTACACGTAAAACCGCTCTATTCCGGCTGAAACGTCGATATATGCAATAAAAACAGAACTTCTCCCCTTTTCAATATCTTACTCAGTATTTTAACGAGAAACAAATAGATGATTGAAAATGAAGTATTTAAAGTTATTACCTAATCAATTATGTGTTTGCATCATTTTTATCGAATATTTAATGAATTATTATCAAATAACTGAAAATTCTCAAAAACGTGATAAACCGCTAAATATTGCCTAATTCGAGGATGTTTTGTTTAAATCACATAAAGGAAAAGGGGATGATAAACGTCAAAATATTGCTAAATTCGATGATTTTTCGTACGAAACAAAATGCAAGAAAACTTGCTTAAAATGCAATATTATGCGAAATTCTGAGATTTGAACGCCAAATCACATATCGTGATACTACATGAAATTGGATCGAAATATTGGTAAAAATGAATATATTTATGTAATATCAAACTACATGATTAACGTGAAAAAGTCACTATTTTACCATATTTGAGGATTTTAACTTCAAATCATAGAGCGAGGTTTCGTATTATTTAGATCCAAGAAAAGACATATGACAATGTTGTTTCCAATACAAATGATAAAAAACAATGTGTTTTCATTAGAATTAACTAAAATGTTCTTGATTTTCCGTTTATATTACCGATGGAAGATGTACACGTAAAACCGCTCTAATCCGGCTGAAACGTCGATATATGCAATAAAAACCGAACTTCTCCCCTTTTCAATATCTTACTCAGTATTTTAACAAGAAACAAATAGATGATTGAAAATGAAGTATTTAAGGTTATTATCTAATCAATTGTGTGTTTGCATCATTTTTATCGTATATATAATGAATTAATACCCATAGACTGAAATTTCACAAAAACTTGGAAAAACGGCAAATTATTGCCTAATTCGATGATATTTTGTTTAAATCACATAAAGGAAAAGGAGATGATAAACGTCAAAATATTGCTAAATTCGATGATTTTTCGTGCGAAACAAAATGTAAGAAAACTTGCTTTAAATGCAATGTTATGCGAAATTCTGAGATTTGAAGGCCAAATCACATATCGTGATACTACATGAAATAGTATCGAAATATTGGTAAAAATGAATATATTTACGTAATATCAAACTACATGAAAAACGTGAAAAAATTAACTATTTAACCATATCTGAGGATTTTAACTTCAAATCACAGAGCGAGGTTTCGTATTATTTAGATCCGAGAAAAGACATATGACAATGTTGTTTCCAAAACAAATGATAAAAAACAATGTGTTTTCATTAGAATTAACTAAAATGTTATTGATTTTCCGTTTAAATTACCGATGGAAGATGTACACGTAAAACCGCTCTAATCCGGCTGAAACGTCGATATATGCAATAAAAACCGAACTTCTCCCCTTTTCAATATCTTACTCAGTATTTTAACAAGAAACAAATAGATGATTGAAAATGAAGTATTTAAGGTTATTATCTAATCAATTGTGTGTTTGCATCATTTTTATCGTATATATAATGAATTAATACCCATAGACTGAAATTTCGCAAAAACGTGGAAAAACGGCAAATTATTGCCTAATTCGATGATATTTTGTTTAAATCACATATAGGAAAAGGAGATGATAAACGTCAAAATATTGCTAAATTCGATGATTTTTCGTGCGAAACAAAATGGAAGAAAACTTGCTTTAAATGCAATGTTATGCGAAATTCTGAGATTTGAAGGCCAAATCACATATCGTGATACTACATGAAATAGTATCGAAATATTGGTAAAAATGAATTTATTTACGTAATATCAAACTACATGAAAAACGTGAAAAAATTAACTATTTAACCATATCTGAGGATTTTAACTTCAAATCACAGAGCGAGGTTTCGTATTATTTAGATCCGAGAAAAGACATATGACAATGTTGTTTCCAAAACAAATGATAAAAAACAATGTGTTTTCATTAGAATTAACTAAAATGTTCTTGATTTTCCGTGTATATTACCGATGGAAGATGTACACGAAAAACCGCTCTAATCCGGCTGAAACGTCGATATATGCAATAAAAACCGAACTTCTCCCCTTTTCAATATCTTATTCAGAATTTTAACAAGAAACAAATAAATGATTGAAAATGAAGTATTTAAGGTTATTATCTAATCAATTATGTGTTTGCATCTTTTTTATCGTATATATAATGAATTAATACCTATAAACTGAAAATTCACAAAAACGTGGAAAAACGGCAAAATATTGCCTAATTCGATGATATTTTGTTTAAATCACATAAAGGAAAAGTAGACGATAAACGTCAAAATATTGCTAAATTCGATGATTTTTCGTAATAAACAAAATGCAAGAAAACTTGCTTATAATGCAATATTATGCGATATTCTGAGATTTGAAGGCCAAATCACATACCGTGAAACTACATGAATTAGTATCGAAATATTGGTAAAAATGAATATATTTACGTAATATCAAACTGCATGATTAAAGTGAAAATTCACTATTTTACCATATTTAAGGATTTTAACTTCAAATCATTGAGCGAGGTTTCGTATTATTTAGATCCAAGAAAACACATATGACAATGTTGTTTCCAATACAAATGATAAAAAACAATGTGTTTCCAATACGAATGATAAAAAACAATGTGTTTTCATTAGAATTAACTAAAATGTTCTTGATTTTCCGTTTATATTACCGATGGAAGATGTACACGTAAAACCGCTCTAATCCGGCTGAAACGTCGATATATGCAATAAAAACCGAACTTCTCCCCTTTTCAATATCTTACTCAGTATTTTAACAAGAAACAAATAGATGATTGAAAATGATGTATTTAAGGTTATTATCTAATCAATTATGTGTTTGCATCTATTTTACCGTATATATAATGAATTAATACCTATAAACTGAAAATTCACAAAAACGTGGAAAAACGGCAAAATATTGCCTTATTCGATGATGTTTTGTTTAAATCACATAAGGAAAAGGGGATGATAAACGTCAAAATATTGCTAAATTCGATGATTTTTCGTACGAAGCAAAATGCATAAAAAACTTGCTTAAAATGCAATATAATGCGAAATTCTGATATTTGAAGGTCAAATCACATATCGTGATACTACATGAAATAGTATCGAAATATTGGTAAAAATGAATATATTTACGTAATATCAAACTACATGATTAACGTGAAAAAAGTAACTATTTTACCATATTTGAGGATATTACCTTCAAATCATAGAGCGATGTTTCGTATTTTTTAAATCCAAGAAAAGACATATGACAATGTTGTTTCCAAAACAAATGATAAAAAACAATGTGTTTTCATTAGAATTAACTAAAATGTTATTGATTTTCCGTGTATATTACCGATGGAAGATGTACACGAAAAACCTCTCTAATCCGGCTGAAACGTCGATATATGCAATAAAAACCGAACTTCTCCCCTTTTCAATATCTTATTCAGAATTTTAACAATAAACAAATAGATGATTGAAAATGAAGTATTTAAGGTTATTATCTAATCAATTATGTGTTTGCATCTTTTTTATCGTATATATAATGAATTAATACCTATAAACTGAAAATTCACAAAAACGTGGAAAAACGGCAAAATATTGCCTAATTCGATGATATTTTGTTTAAATCACATAAAGGAAAAGTAGACGATAAACGTCAAAATAATGCTAAATTCGATGATTTTTCGAACGAAACAAAATGCAAGAAAACTTGCTTATAATGCAATATTATGCGATATTCTGAGATTTGAAGGCCAAATCACATACCGTGAAACTACATGAATTGGTATCGAAATATTGGTAAAAATGAATATATTTACGTAATATCAAACTACATGATTAACGTGAAAATTCACTATTTTACCATATTTAAGGATTTTAACTTCAAATCATTGTGCGAGGTTTCGTATTATTTAGATCCAAGAAAAGACATATGACAATGTTGTTTCCAATACGAATGATAAAAAACAATGTGTTTCCAATACGATTGATAAAAAACAATGTGTTTTCATTAGAATTAACTAAAATGTTCTTGATTTTCCGTTTATATTACCGATGGAAGATGTACACGTAAAACCGCTCTAATCCGGCTGAAACGTCGATATATGCAATAAAAACCGAACTTCTCCCCTTTTCAATATCTTACTCAGTATTTTAACGAGAAACAAATACATGATTGAAAATGATGTATTTAAGGTTATTATCTAATCAATTATGTGTTTGCATCATTTTTACCGTATATATAATGAATTAATACCTATAAACTGAAAAATCACAAAAACGTGGAAAAACGGCAAAATATTGCCTTATTCGATGATGTTTTGTTTAAATCACATAAGGAAAAGGGGATGATAAACGTCAAAATATTGCTAAATTCGATGATTTTTCGTACGAAACAAAATGCAAGAAAACTTGCTTAAAATGCAATATTATGCGATATTCTGAGATTTGAAGGCCAAATCACATACCGTGAAACTACATGAATTAGTATCGAAATATTGGTAAAAATGAATATAATTACGTAATATCAAACTACATGATTAACGTTAAAAAAGTAACTATTTTACCATATTTGAGGATATTACCTTCAAATCATAGAGCGATGTTTCGTATTTTTTAAATCCAAGAAAAGACATATGACAATGTTGTTTCCAATACAAATGATAAAAAACAATGTGTTTTCAATAGAATTAACTAAAATGTTCTTGATTTTCTGTTTATATTACCGATGGAAGATGTACACGTAAAACCGCTCTAATCCGGCTGAAACGTCAATATATGCAATAAAAACCGAACTTCTCCCCTTTTCAATATCTTACTCAGTATTTTAACGAGAAACAAATAGATGATTGAAAATTATGTATTTAAGGTTATTATCTAATCAATTATGTGTTAATTATGCGAAACACTCTTCAGCCTCTGCATCACTCTTTTGAGCCTTTGCATCCCTCTCTTAAGCCTCTGCATCCCTTTCTTTAGCCTCTGCATCACTCTCTTGAACTCCTGCATCCCTCTCATGAGCCTCTGCATCCCTCTCCTGAGCCGTTGCATCACTCTCTTAAGCCTCTGCATCCCTCTCTTGAGCCTCTGCGTCACTCCCAAGACCCTCTGCATCCCTCTCTTGTGCCTCTGCATCCCACAATTGAGCCTCTGCATCCCTCTCTTGAACCCCTGCATCCCTCTCTCAGCCTCTGCATCCCTCGCTTCAGCCTCTGCATCCCTCTCTTAATCCTCTGCATCACTCTCTTAAGCCTCTGCATCACTCTCTTATGCCTCTGAATCACTCTCTTGAGCCTCTGCATCCCTCTCTTGAACTCCTGCATCCCTCTCATGATCCTCGGCCTCAATTCTTGAGCCTTTGCATCACTCTCCTGAGCCTCTGCATCCCTCTCTTAAGCCTCTGCATCATTCTCTTAAGCCTCTGCGTCACTCTCGTAAGCCTCTGAATCACTCTCTTGAGCCTCTGCTTCCTTCTCATGATCCTCTGTATCACTCTCTTGAGCCTCTGCATCCCTCTCCTAAGCCTCTGCATCACTCTCTTAAGCCTCTGCATCACTCTCGTAAGCTTCTGAATTACTCTGTTGAGCCTCTGCACCACTTTTTTGAGCCTCTCCATCACTCTCTTAAGCCTCTGCAACACTCTCTTCCGCCTCTGCATCACTCTCTTAAGCCTCTGCATCCCTCTCTTGAGCCTCTGCATCCCTCTCTTGAGCCTCTGCAACACTCTTCAGCCTCTGCATCACTCTTTTGAGCCTTTGCATCACTCTCTTGAGCCTCTGCATCACTCTCTTAAGCCTTTGCATCCCTTTCTTTAGCCTCTGCATCACTCTCTTGAACTCCTGCATCCCTCTCATGAGCCTCTGCATCCCTCTCCTGAGCCTTTGCATCACTCTCTTAAGCCTTTGCATCCCTCTCTGGAGCCTCTGCGTCACTCCCAAGACCCTCTGCATCCCTCTCTTGTGACTCTGCATCCCACAATTGAGCCTCTGCATCCCTCTCTTGAACCCCTGCATCCCTCTCTTCAGCCTCTGCATCCCTCGCTTCAGCCTCTGCATCCCTCTCTTAATCCTCTGCATCACTCTCTTAAGCCTCTGCATCACCCTCTTATGCCTCTGAATCACTCTCTTGAGCCTCTGCATCCCTCTCTTGAACTCCTGCATCCCTCTCATGATCCTCGGCATCAATTCTTGAGCCTTTGCATCACTCTCTTGAGCCTCTGCATCCCTCTCTTAAGCCTCTGCATCACTCTCTTAAGCCTCTGCGTCACTCTCGTAAGCCTCTGAATATCTCTCTTGAGCCTCTGCTTCCTTCTCTTGATCCTCTGTATCACTCTCTTGAGCCTCTGCATCACTCTCTTGACCCTCTACATCACTCTCCTGAGCCTCTGCATCCCTCTCTTGATCCTCTGCATCACTCTCTTGAGCCTCTCCATCACTCTCTTGATCCTCTGCATCCCTCTCTTGAGCCTCTGCATCACCCTCTTCAGCCTCTTCATCCCTCTCTTGAGCCTCTGCAACACTCTCTTCAGCCTCTGCATCACTCTCGTAAGCCTCTGAATCACTCTCTTGAGCCTCTGCATCCCTCTCTTGAGCCTCTGCATCCTTTCGTAAGCCTCTGCATCACTCGCTTAAGCCTCTGCATCACTCTCTACAGCCTATGCATCACCCTCTTCAGCCTCTGCATCACTCTCATAAGCCTCTGCTTCCCTCTCTTGATCCTCAGCATCACTCTCTTGAGCCTGTGCATCACTCTCTTGATCGTCTGCATCACTCTCTTGAGCCTCTGCATCACTCTCTTGAGCCTCTGCATCACTCTCTTGAGCCTCTGCATTATTCCTTTGAGCCTCTGCATCACTCTCTAAAGCCTCTGCATCCCTCTCTTGATCCTCTGCATCACTCTCTTGAGCCTCTGCCTCATTCTCTTGAGCCTCTGCATCTCTCTCTTATGCCTCAACATCATTCTCTTGAGCCTCTGCATCACTCTCTTAAGCCTCTGCCTTTCTCTCTCTTGAGCCTCTGCATCACTCTCTTGAGCCTCTGCATCCCTCTCTGGATCCTCAGCATCCCTCTCTTGAGCCTTTTGCAGCACTCTCCTGAGCCTCTGCATCATTGTCTTGAGCTTCTGCATCCCTCTCTTTAGCCTCTACATCCCTCTCTTGAGCCTCTGCATCCCTTTCTTAAGCCTCTGCATCACTCTCTTGAGCCTCCGCATCACTCTCCTGAGCTTCTGCATCACTCTCGTGAGCCTCTGCATCTCTCTCTTGATCCTCAGCATCCCTCTCTTGAGCCTTTTGCAGCACTCTCCTGAGCCTCTGCATCATTCTCTTGAGCCTCTGCATCCCTCTCTTTAGCCTCTGCATTACTCTCTTGAGCCTGTGCAACACTCTTTTGAGCCTGTGCATCACTCTCTTTAGCCTCTACATCCATCTCTTGAGCCTCTGCATCCCTTTCTTAAGCCTCTGCATCACTCTCTTGAGCCTCCGCATCACTCTCCTGAGCCTCTGCATCACTCTCGTGAGCCTCTGCATCTCTCTCTTGATCCTCAGCATCCCTCTCTTGAGCCTTTTGCAGCACTCTCCTGAGCCTCTGCATCATTCTCTTGAGCCTCTGCATCCCTCTCTTTAGCCTCTGCATCACTCTCTTGAGCCTGTGCAACACTCTCTTTAGCCTCTACATCCCTCTCTTGAGCCTCTGCATCCCTTTTTTTTAAGCCTCTGCATCACTCTCTTGAGCCTCCGCATCACTCTTCTGAGCCTCTGCATCACTCTCGTGAGCCTCTGCATGCCTCTATTAAGCCTCTGCATCACTCTCTACAGCCTCTGTATCACTCTCATAAGCCTCTGCATCCCTCTCTTGATCATCTGCATCACACTCTTAAGCCTCTGCATCATTCTTTTGATCCTCTTCATAACTCTCTTGAACCTCTGCATCACTCTCTTGAGCCTCTGCATCACTCTCTTGAGCCTCTGCAACACTCTCTTCAGCCTCTGCATCACTCTCTTAAGCCTCTGCTTCCCTCTCTTGATCCTCTGCATCACTCTCTTGAGCCTCTGCATCACTCTCTTGATCCTCTGCATCACTCTCTTGAGCCTCTGCATAACTCTCTTGAGCCTCTACAACACTCTCTTTAGACTCTACATCACTCTCTTGAGCCTCTGCATCACTCTCTCTCTTTCTCTGCATCACTCTCTTAAGCCTCTGAATCCCTCTCTTGAGCCTCTGCATCACCTTCTTAAGCCTCTGCATCCCTCTTTTGAACCTTTGCATCACTTTCTTAAGCCTCTGCATCCCTTTCTTGAGCCTCTGTGTCTCTCTCTTGAGCCTCTGCATCACCCTCTGAAGCCTCTGCATCCCTCTTTTGAGCCTCTGCATCACTTTTTTATACCTCTGCATCCCTTTCTTGAGCCTCTGCATCACTCTCTTGAGCCCCTGCATCCCTCTCTTAAGCCTCTGCATCATTCTCTTGAGCCTCTGCATCCCTCTCTTAAGCCTCTGCATCACTCTCTTAAGCCTCTGCATCCCTCTCTTAATCCTCTGCATCACTCTCTTGAGCCTCTGCATCCCTCTCTTAAGCCTCTGCAACACACTCTTCAGCCTCTGCATCACTCTCATAAGCCTCAGTAATCAGCCGCTGTCAGTAATTTGGATATTTTGAAAAGTGCAGGGAGGGTTTGGGCAAAATGTGATCCATCGTCGCTCTCAGTAAATGGCATTTTTTCGGAATAAAAAGTCGTAATTTCAAACTGCGAATACGTGCAGGCAGCCAGAATTTGGCTCCAAAATATAGCTTAAGGGTCGAATTTGGGAAGTTTGGGATATTTTGAAACTGCACGGGGGTTTTGGCAAAATGTGACCCATCGCCGCTCTCAGTAATTGGATATTGTCGGTATAAAATGAAAATATTTCAAACTGCAAATACGTGCAGAGAACCCGATTTTGGCTCCAAAATATGTCTCAAGCGTCGAATTGGGGATGTTTGGAATATTTTGAAAACTGGTGGGGGGGGGGGGTCAAAATATGACCCATCGCTTCTCTCAGTAGTTTGCATATTTTCGATATAAAATGTCGTAATTTCAACCTGCGAATATGTGCAGAGAGCCAGAATTTGGCTCAAAAATATGGCTCAAGGGTCGAATTTGGGATGTTGGGGATATTTTGAAAACTTCAAGGAGGGTCTGGGCAAAATATGACCCTTCGCTGCTTTCAGTAATTTGCATATTTTCAGTATAAAAAGTCGTAATTTCAAACTGCGAATACGTGCAGAGAGCCAGAATTTGGCTCAAAAATAACTCCTAAGGGTCGAATTTGAGATGTTTGGGATATTTTGAAAACTGCAGGGAGGGTTTGGGCAAAATGTGATCCATCGCCGCTCTCAGTAATTAGCATATTTTTTGTATATGGATTTTGGATTTACAGTCTCCGTGGTGTAGTGGTAAGACACTCGCCTGGCGTTCCGCTACCGCTATGTCATTGGTTCGTATCCTGGCCGGGGAGGATTTACTGGGCGCAATTCCTTAACTGTAGCCTTTGTTTAACGCAACAGTAAAATGTGTACTTGGATGAAAAAACGATTCTTCGCGGCGGGGGATCGTATTCCAGGAACCTGCACGAAACGCTACGCGTACTAGTGGCTGTAATAGAATGTAACAACTCTTGTATATATCTCAAAAAAATATATATATATATATATAAAAATCGTAATTTCAAACTGCGAATACGTGCAGAGAGCCAGAATTTGGCTCCAAAATATGGCTGTAGGGTCGAATTTGGGATGTTTGGGATATTTTGAAAACTGCTGGAAGGGTTTGGGCAAAATGTGATCAAATGTGCCGCTTTCAGTAATTGTCATATTTTCGGTATAAAAAGTCGTAATTTCAAACTGCGAATACGTGCAGAAAGCCAGAATTTGGTTCCAAAATATAGCTCAAGGGTCGAATTTTAGATGTTTGGGATATTTTGCAAACTGCAGGGGGGTTCGGGCAAAATGTGATCCATCGCCGCTCTCAGTAATTGGCATATTTTCGATATAAAAAGTCGAATTTTTAAATTGCGAATACGTGCAGAGAGCCAGAATTTCGCTCCAAAATATGACTCAAGCGTCGAATTTAGGATGTTTGGGATATTTTGAAAACTGCAGGGAGGGTTGGGCAAAATG